>NW_025935338.1:0-1587 GCF_000764305.2 Hyalella azteca | reverse complement strand
AATGAGGGGGCAGAAAGGGAACAATGAGGGGGCAGAGAGGGAACAATGAGGGGGCAGAGAGGGAACAATGAGGGGGGCAGAGAGGGAACAATGAGGGGGCAGAGAGGGAACAATGAGGGGGCAGAGAGGGAACAATGAGGAGGCAGGGAAGGCCAAGTGATGGAGCATACAGAGGAAATAGGGGACAAATGGGGAACAGAAATGGAGCATTTAGCAAATATAGCTCAGTACTCACTGCAGTGAGTGTTAGAGAGCGCATTTTCTCGTCGACGAAAACATGAAGTCACGGACGGACAGACGGACAAACGGACGGACGGACGTACATGACGAGCACAATAGCGCCTTTTTTTCCATAAATGAGAATATGCGCTAAAAGGGGTACAGCTCAACCCTCCTGCTCTACTCTCCTGCTCTACCAAGTCATTAGTATGTTTCGTTGTCACTTATTCGTGTGTTTCGTTGCCACTCATTCGTGTGTTTCGTTGTCAGTCATTAGTATGTTTCGTTGTCACTCATTCATGTGTTTCCTTATCTCTCATTCGTGTGTTTCGTTGTCTCTCAATCGTGTGTTTCGTTGTCGCTCATTCGTGTGTTTCGTTGCCACTCATTCGTGTGTTTCGTTGTCAGTCATTAGTATGTTTCGTTGTCACTCATTCGTGTGTTTCGTTGTCTCTCATTCGTGTGTTTCGTTGTCTCTCAATCGTGCGTTTCATTGTCGCTCATTCGTATGTTTCGTTGCCACTCATTCGTGTATTTCGTTGTCAGTCATTCGTATGTTTCGTTGTCACTTATTCGTGTGTTTCGTTGTCACTCATTCGTATTTTTAGTTGTCTCTCATTCGTGTGTTTCATTGTCTCTCAATCGTGTGTTTCGTTGTCGCTCATTCGTGTGTTTCGTTGCCACTCATTCGTGTGTTTCGTTGTCTGTCATTAGTATGTTTCGATGTCTGTCTTTCGTGTTTCGTTGTCTCCCATTCTTGTGTTTCGTCGCCTCTCATTCGTGTTTCGTTGCCTCTCATTCGTGCGGTTTTTTTTTGTTGACAATCCGAATTACTGAATCTACTCTTATTTGTGTACAGAAATCAATTAATATTCGTGTAAAGACACCAATTAATATTCGTGTAAAGACACCAATTAATATTGATTTACATCCATCAATTAATATTCGTGTACAGACACCAATTAATATTCGTGTAAATAAATATTCGTGTACAGACACTAATTATATTCGTGTAAATTAATATTCGTGTACAGACACCAATTATATTCGTGTACAGACACCAATTAATATTTGTGTACAGACGCCAATTAATATTCGTGAAATTTGATATTCGTGTACAGACGCCAATTAATATTCGTTAACAGACACCAATTAATATTCGTTAACAGACACCAATTAATATTCGTTAACAGACACCAATTAATATTCGTTAACAGACACCAAATAATATTCGTGTACAGACGCCAATTAATATTCGTGTACAGACGCCAAATAATATTCGTGTACAGACGCCAATTAATATTCGTGTACAGACACCAATTAATATTCGTGTACAGACGCCAATTAATATTCGTGTACAGACGCCAA
>NW_025935337.1:0-2296 GCF_000764305.2 Hyalella azteca | reverse complement strand
TGTGACAACTAATGTGTTTGACAGTGCGTAATGCGAGTAGATATAAGCAATATTAATGATTGCTTTATCACTTAACATAACAGTATGTAATATATATAACATGAAAAATACGATAATAAATCATAATAATTAATATATGGCTGTGAACAGAGTATGTGAGCACTCAAGTGTCATGTGTCTGTACGGAGTGTATACAGATACAAGCTATAATCATTATTTATTTACCATGTAAAATAGAGCATACAAATTACATTACATAAAAAAAATCACAAAAAGCTATAATAATAAAAATAATAAAAGTATGGCATCGGGGTATGCATACACATGTGTCAGGTGACCATGTAAGTGTCAGTTGACCATGTAAGTGTCAGGTGACCGTGTACGTGTCAGGTGACCATGTAAGTGTCAGGTGACCGTGTACGTGTCAGGTGACCATGTACGTGCCATGTGACCGTGTACGTGTCAGGTGACCATGTACGTGTCAGGTGACCGTGTAAGTGTCAGGTGACCATGTACGTGTCAGGTGACCGTGTAAGTGTCAGGTGACCGTGTACGTGTCAAGTGACCGTGTAAGTGTCAGGTGACCATGTACGTGCCATGTGACCGTGTACGTGTCAGGTGACCATGTACGTGTCAGGTGACCGTGTAAGTGTCAGGTGACCATGTACGTGTCAGGTGACCGTGTAAGTGTCAGGTGACCGTGTACGTGTCAAGTGACCGTGTAAGTGTCAGGTGACCATGTACGTGCCATGTGACCGTGTACGTGTCAGGTGACCGTGTACGTGTCAGGTGACCNCGACTTATACTTTGAGTAATAAATGATTTTAATTCCTCGGCTTGTATGGAAAACTTCACTGAAATCATTTATTCGGCTATAATTTGTTCATTTCGATTTAACCGGTGGGATTTTTCATCGTAAAAAAAGAAAATAAAATATGCCCATGTTTGTACAACTGGATATAATTTTCCTCGACGATCAATGACATGAAAAAATTCTCAACAAATCAGTGCTGTATTGAGAATAATTATGCCTAAATTATTTTATATTGTAATATATTATATACCTGAGATAAAAATCTGACACCCATCATTCACACTCCGACAAACAAGTAAGACTTTGTCCAAATCGGGATGAACTTTTTGCCGTTGAGTGGGTCAACCTGACCCAGTTTGATCAGGCAAAAAGGTCGTTTGAGTGTCACGTGCAGAAAGTGTGTCACTATTTGGGCAATATACCCTATTAATTTTTCTGAATTATTATTGTTCTAGAATTATTATTCTCGACCTGATATCGCCGCTAATGGAAATCATGTATTGGACAATATATTATTTTTTCTTATATCTTTTTCTTATATATACAATATATCTTATATAAGACAATATATCTTTTTCTTAAATATCCCAATTTTTCAGAATTCAGACCTGAAACTAGCGCTAATGGATATGATGTTTATTAGGTGCATGTATATTGGAGTAGTTCAATTCTGATAAAAGAATGGCTTGCATTCATCCTTTATCAAATCTATGCAAGTAAGTCTTTTTCAAATTATGTACAATAGTGAATCAATTCAACTATTTTACCATTCACTAGAAATACGTAAACCGTCATGAATATCATCAAAAAATAAAATAAAAATACCCCTATACTTCCGCTCTAAAATAAAGATCAGAAATGTTGCATGGAAGCAACTGCTTATTAAACGATCGCTCCTTCAGTTCACTTAACCTTTGCAATTTCCGGGAGAATTGCTTGGATTCATCCTATATCAAGTCTATGCAAGTAAGTCTTTTTCAAATTATGTACAATAGTGAAGCAAATAAACTATTTTACCAAAAAATACGTAAGCCGTTATGAATATCATCAGAAAAGAAAATAAAAATACCAATATTCTCCCCCTCCAAAATAGAGATGAGAAATGTTGCATGGAAGCAACTGCTTATCAAACGATCGCTCCTTCAGTTCACTTAACCTTTGCAATTTCCGGCCCCGTGTAAGCGGTGTTTTAATTAGATTGTGACCAACACGCGACTAGTTTATGTTCAGAATTATAGTTTTGAAGTACATAGGAGGCACATGGTAAGCTAGGTATATATAAGGCATATAATTTATAATGATAAGTATATATAAGGCATATATTATATGGCTAGCATTTAGGTGGCATATGTAGTACCGTATATGGTAAGTGTATAGCTGGTATAGGTTTATGGTAATTGTGTTCAGGAGGCATATGGTTTATGGTAAGTATATATATAGGATGCTCATGTTTGATGTATAATTATTTATTATATTTATTAT
>NW_025935336.1:0-558 GCF_000764305.2 Hyalella azteca | reverse complement strand
CCTCCAAACTACTAGATTCGTCCGGACGCTGAAATTATTTTCGGAGTAATTTTTAAGCTAATATTTCGTATTGTATCCACTTTACTTTTGATATGTACTTCAGTCATTTCAAATTCAATTTTAGATGTTGAAAACCCTTCACCAGCTTGATAATGAAAATTGTATTTTTGAAACGTCGCAATTTATTAAAATGTCATTCGGAAACCTGCTTTTCGATCTCCCAGCTCCAGCTAGAGATTTGGTTCGACTCATTGAAAAGACGAACAAGAAGATTGTAAATAAAAAGCATGCTCTGGTCTTCAATCAAACTTGCATAAAATATATCTATATATATAATTTACTCAATTAAGCTAATTTAGGTCTCTAATTGCAAGTTTTTATGATTGCATCTGAAATTGTTAGGCAAAAATAGCCTGCATGCCGAATTTCAGATCTCTAGAGCAATAAGAGTGGGCTAATTTTTGTTGTCAATTTTAACAACAAACAAACAAATAAACGCGAAGCTGAGTTAAGAAAAACGTGTTAATTAGTTATTTGGGGTAACACTTGCATGCAACC
>NW_025935335.1:0-561 GCF_000764305.2 Hyalella azteca | reverse complement strand
CTCGGAGGTGATGCTGGATTGATTTGATGCCGGTTTAAAGGTGAAGAAGAAGTCATGCACCAACCGCTTGTAACACCTGGACTCAGCAATGATTATTTATTTCTTATCTTCATCTTTCATTTTCAATTTCTTTCCACTGGTGCATGCTCTCCATGTTGTCATTGGTTTATCATGATGTGAAGCATAGTGGCAAAGCAGAGAGTTTTTTTGACTCATCTTCAAGTTCATTTTTAAGTCCTAAAAGTAGACCAGTTAAGTATTTTGGATACCAGAATTATCATACATAAGAAATTTGTTAAAATCTTGAGTAAATGAGGAAATTAAAAATGAACTGATTCTAAAAAATCACTGGTTTGCCGTCATCGCTTCACATTTATAATGTGAAGCGATGAGAGCTTTGAGAGGGAAATCATCATTAGGTCCAGTACTCTTCATTGGCTATAAGGTAGTTAGGCGAGGCACTGGAGGCAGGAAGCAGGGTTAGTTCAGGTTCAGGAGGCTTTTATTTTGAATCTGGCACCTTACAAATAGCATATGGAATTTTTTCAGAGATGCCATACA
>NW_025935334.1:0-664 GCF_000764305.2 Hyalella azteca | reverse complement strand
CAGCTAACCCAAATAAATTATTAAAACCAATTTTGCTACTATGAAACTAATAAGATGACTACGAGTAGCTTTCTCTTATGAGTATCACACAAAGTTATTGATAATAATAATATATCCAACTTTTTAACAACAATTCAACTTATACACGAAATTTCTAAAGATTCTAGTATGATGGACTACCGGAAAACCAAAAAATCGTATTGTTCCAAAAAAACGAGTTTTACATCTCCCAAGATGAGCAAGAGAGAAAAAAATATAACTCAGTACCCACTGCAGTGAGTGACAGCGCATGTTCTCGTCGACGAAAACGTGAAGTCACGGACGGACGGACGGACGGACATGGCGAGCACAATAGTGCATTTTTTCCATGAATGAGAAAATGTTCTAATAAGTTATCAAAAATTCGGGGTATGAGCTCAAATGAATATATATGCTGAATATATGTTCATGCCAAAATAAATGAATGTTTAACTTATTTGCCTTGCGACTCAGTTGATTGAAGGATTGATTATTGATTTATCTAATGGCAACATAGTAAAATATTTAAACTCGAGAAAGTTCAGCCCACTTCCGGTCCGTTATAGTTGTTATTTATTAAATTTTGTCAAAAGGACTTAGAAGTTTAATAAACGCTTACCATACGCGCCTTCCAACGTTGCGAATG
>NW_025935333.1:7900-30342 GCF_000764305.2 Hyalella azteca | reverse complement strand
ATAACTCAGTACTCACTGCAGTGAGTGACAGAGAGCGCATTTTTTCGTCGACGAAAACTTGAGGTCACGGACGGACGGACAGACGGACGGACAGAGGGACATGGCGAGCACAATAGTGCATTTTTTCCAGTAATGAGAAAAAGCGCTAAAAACAGGTCCTCTGACCGGAACTTTTGAAAAACTGACGATAATTTGAAATCGCTACTAGACATCTATCAGGTTCGTATATGGTGCTTGGCATTTCAAGTCTGAAAACTTCACTTCTTGTTTGTCTGTCTGCTACAAATCTTATAATCGATATTTAACACACTTCTACCTGTCCAATCGATCTGAAATTTTGCACACTTGTGTAAAGTTGGAGACAATACATGAACCAAATGTCAAAATAAATTATTTTAAAAATAAAAAAAAATGTTTTAATATTAAAAAAAATGAAAAAATAATTTTGTCAGCTACAAATCTTATAACTGATATTTGACACACTGTTACCTGTCTATATTGATCTGAAATTTTGCACACTTGTGTGAAGTCATAGGCAATGCATGAATCTATTAACAGAATAAATAATAAAAAAAATTATATATTAAAAAATAAAAAATTGAAAAATTAATTTTTTAATAATCGAAAATCAAATGAAAAATTCATTGTACATCTGTAAGATTGGAGACACTGGATTCATTGGAAGTGTTGTCTTTTTAAAGTAATTTTTAAACGTATATTGATTTATTTGATTTATTTATTTATTCACACAGGAGCACACGTTACAATGAAAAATAAAAAGAGACGTGAAATAAAATAGCAAGGCTTCCAGGTGAATGCCATTCTTTCATGCAGTTTTGATTGAAGACCTATAAGAATGGGTTCTCCTGATGTATTTCTTGTTAATTATACTCTTAATATAACTTTTTGTTAACTCTGATATAAATCAGAATTTATATCAGAAATATCAAATAAATCAGAAATATCATATCAAATAAATGCCACGGAGTAAATTATGAATAGTTATTTGTTACTCGAAACAATAATATTTATAATGCGAAACAACTTTTGACTTTCGTCGGCCCATTAAAAATTGTTGTGTGCCAGTGGATGGATAAAAAAACTCGCGTAATTTTTTTGGAGGAATCACTTCGACGAGAATCTCATGCTTGAAGAGATAATTAACTTACTTGATAAATGTCTATTAATTGCATGTAACTATAAATTCATACATGTTACAACATATATGTTTGCTGATATTGATCCACGACCATATATTACATCTAGTATTAAATCGTTTATTAATTGAATGATCTATAATTGCAATGATCTTTCTCGTGTTATTAAATGACCTTGCATAAAATATTGCAACATAAATTTAAGATTTGTTCAATATTTCAAGTTCTCTCTAAGAATTTTCAATAGCCAATTTCGTGTAGGTAAAGTTATCTCTCAAAACACACATTCAAAGTCATATAACTTGACCTATCTTTCTTAATTTAGGTATTTTAACTTTCTTAACTTTAACGCAATCATCAATCTTGGTATTATGCACTTTATTAGGAATTCACTCGATCCGCATTATTTCATTTTTTTCCATGTTATTATACTATATTTACGATGTAATGAGAAAATACATGATCGGTAATTATGTTCAATCTTATATATACATTTAAGAGACAACAAATATATTTGAATCATTTACCCACTATTAATGTCAGGTAATCTGTGTTAAGGAAACAGGTACCTAATCAAAATTAAGTCAAAAGATAATTGAAGTTTTATAAGTTATCATTTTTCGCATAATGTTACATTTTCCTTCTCGAAATGAACACTTGGGTTGCTATTCTGCGCTAATTTTTGTTGCTTACTTGTATTAAGTTATTGCCTACGTGTCATCAAAATAATCATTAGAAAATTTTATTATTTTCTTTATATCAACCAAATCATATATTTAATTTTACATATACGTAGATGCGACCTGCAGTGGGAGCTTTGAATTATAAGAAACGTACCTATAGAATTTATGAAATTGTTTCAAGGTATAAAATATAATCCCAAAAAGCATACCCTGAGAATTTTTTTAGCTTGCATTATACAGTTTTTCCAAATTGGGTTATTATATGAGATTACGGTATGTATATATAGTTAACCACGTAGGTAATGGCCGGAAGGGTTACTATAGAAAAAGTTTAGCCGTAAAAGCCTTATATATTATGTTGACAATATTTGTTCGATGGGAAGCGAGCGATATATTGTGTCCTATATTGACTTGGGTAACAACGACGAAAAGTTTGAAAGTCACCATTCTAAGAGAGTGAAAGAGAGAAAAGTGCTTATAATATGTCGAGGCAATATATAATTATTTTATGGTTATATACACTTCCGCGTTGCGTTGTACGATTGGATTCTCTGGTGAAATGTTCGAGGTTTCTATAGGCGTGTTATATTCACGAGTACTAAAAGGGTTTCACATCAAACTACATATGATTTTGAACAAAATATAAGTATTTAAGTGTATACGTTTACACAATTATGCATGTTGATAATATAAAAAATTGATACTCATCTCCTGCAAATTGTACGAAATTTTTTGTGCGTATAGCTAAATTAATGATGAATCGATGAGGCACCTTATATGGACTCGTAATTAATTTTTCACCTAATTAAGACTCATAATTTAATAATTTATTCTATTTAATCCCTTATAATCTCTTCCATGTGTATTGATAGAATGTTACTCATATTAATCGTTCACTATCCTTTGACTCACTTGATTTACAAATTTTGCAGCTGTTTATTTTTTACTCATTCAAAAACTCATAATTAGTCGAACCAAGAAAATGGTTCAATTATAAAGAACATTTACATTATTGAAACTAAAAAAGCTGTCGCCTGCAACACCTCGCCTGCCGACCTGCAAGCTGTCGCCTGCAACACCTCGCCTGCCGACCTGCAAGCTGTCGCCTGCAATACCTCGCCTGCCGACCTGCAAGCTGTCGCCTGCAATACCTCGTCTCCACTGCTGCAGTCTCTTGCCCTTGCAATCATTTAATTGTCTATGTTAAAATTCGGGACGAAACTTATATTTCTCGCTACATAGTTTTCTAAAATCTTTATTTATTACTCATATCATCTTTTCTCTTATCAATTCTCTTTGTTTCGTGATGTTTTGTTAGTTTGGTTAAGACTTTAAATTGACATATTTTTTACGCGAATCTGAACTTAAAAAGAATAGTGATACATTTTTCTTTCGTTTCATTCTCTGTTCAATTCTTATAATTTATGAATTAAATCTACGGGCTCAAGACTAAAATTTCCCGCATATGAAGGGGTGTTGAAAACGATGAATGGAGCATGATTATTATTTGTGTTAGAATAAAATTCTGGATTCCGTTGTCAAATTATATTTGGAAAATCTTTATGAATTTCCAAGAAGACTGGAATTCATGAATAGGCCATATACTTGAATTATGTCGTTCTTGAATTTGTGACTAATTCAATTAATGGATGATATGACAGAATCACGCGATAAATTTTGTATTTTTTTTTTTCTAATTAAACTGCAGTTGAGTTTAATACACTCAAACAAATAAGTGAGTGTTTGTACGGATAGCGATGCACTTTCTGCCTCATGTGGGTCATCGAAATCCACTTTTGCCCGGTAAAATAGGGCAAAAATGTAAATTCGGTGTGGATGATGTATCAGCATTTGTTGAATTCTCAGTTCATTTAATGGTAATATCACATTCAATATAATATCTGTATCATATTTCACCGTCTGCACCGCGGCCATATTGAACTTGTCTACTCGACTAGCCGCCATGTTGCGAGGGCCGCCATTTTGCTGCAATCTACCTCGCTGTCTACGCCACATTCTACCTCTACCCTCTACCCTCCAGCTGTGGTAGAAAAAGATGGCTGCCATGACATGGCGGACGCTGATGCCTGGTTCTACCATATAACTATCATTTTTTTTGGCATTATAGTAACGCTATTCCTACGTGAACATTACACTATAATAAATTCCATATAGCAATGCTATACTTATGTGAACATTACACTATAATAAATAACATATAGTAACGCTATACTTATGTGAACATTACACTATAATAAATACCATATAGCAATGCTATACTTATGTGAACATTGCACTATAATAAATAACATATAGTAACGCTATACTTATGTGAACATTACACTATAGTAAATAACATATAGTAATGCTATTCCTACGTGAACATTACACTGTATTGATATTAATTAGTGAGATAACTGTTATTATATTCATACTAAAATATTACAGATCTGTTATTAGAAAATGTATTTTGTTATCTCTACCTGAATGATATAACGATGTCATTTCTATGCTAACATTATTTCAAGTTCGTTTCATAACTTCCTTTATACATTCCGAGTTCACGATTTATTCATTATTTCATGCACGATGAATAAGTCACTAGAAGAATGATGGATGAATGAAGTTTTTAGATGAATGATGTGTTGGTCTTTGTATGTATGATGAATGAGCCTTGAATGAATGATGAGTTGGTCTTTGTATGTCTGATGAATGAGCCTTGAATGAATGATGAGTTGGTCTTTGTATGTATGATGAATGAGTCTTGAATGAATGATGAGTTGGTCTTTGTATATCTGATGAATGAGCCTTGAATGAATGATGAGTGGTCTTTGTATGTATGATGAATGAATCTTGAATGAATGATGAGTTGGTCTTTGTATATCTGATGAATGAGCCTTGAATGAATGATGAGTGCTTTGTATGAATAATGAATAAGTCGTAGCTATAACTGCGTATTATGGACTTGTATGATGGATAAGTCAATTAAGTCATCCATGGTGGAATTTGTTGTTAATTCCTTCTTCCTTTACCGCGAAAGTGAACTCAAGTTAAAGAAATAAAAAAATTTAAAATACAGAATTATAGCTATAGTATCAGGCTGAAGATACTTTAATTTCGTATCCCGTAATGAAGAAGCTTCAGGTACCGCAAAACAATACTATATTGGAGATGCTTTAGTCATAAAGTTATAGTCTTCATGTATAGTGCGATGAATGTGGATTGAATGACTCATTCATGTTTGTAACGCAGCTAAAGTTGACACGAGTCAACTGTCGACAATATGCAACTAATTATACAGTCTACCAACATAACCAGCAATCACATGATGTTAATTGTTCGTTATGTGATTGTTATAACGTTAATTACAAGTCAATTGTTCAGTATTCATTAGTCTATATTCGACATAAAATCAACATCAAAAAGTGATTAATACGGGTTTCCATTTATTCAAGTTCAATGGGTTGATTAACATATTTCTTACAATGCACTGAGTTCTTATATGTAACTTCTATTTCAAAATAATAGAAACCCAAAAAAGATATTCCATTTCACCCCAATATGTGAGCTACAATTAATTGTATAAGTATCTTTTCCATATATTGAATCATATATGAATCAATAGCTTAATTTCAGATGCCATAAATATTATAAGGGCTGCACCATGCAAGTTCGAAGCATGCGATGGAATTAGTATATAAATGAAATTTTGTGCCATCAAACCTATGATATAATTCTATTAAATGTTTAGAAGTGTTAATATAAATAAATATATAATATATATCATTATATTAACTATTTATAATGTTGATGATTAAATAATCTATGTATTAACAAGTCGGTTGGATTATTAACAATATTCATAATAAAGTTGGTAATTTATAATTTTTTTGAATAAAGATGACGGGCATGAATGCTCGCAAATACAATGATGTTTTGGGAGAAAAATTTTGGACGGTATATCAGAACAAACTGCATCTCTTGATATTGTTTAGTGCATACAATTGATGAATAATAGCAGCTTTATACATCGATTATTGTTGTAATTAAACGAAAATATCAGGATATTTCGTGCATACAATTTTTCATAAAAAAACTCTTGTCACTGAACTGATTTCGTAAGAATTTTAGAATTTCCAACAGTCGATGATTCATATAATGCATGGGAAAAATGTATGCGCAAATGGCCGCGACAAAACCATGCTTGAACAAGAGCCCCTTCCCCTCAGGGGCGACGTCTCCCCTCACACATGCTTACCCTCTACAAAATGGCGGCTTCCCTCGGTGCCCCTCGGGGAGGGGAATTTTCCCCATGAAACTGCGAGGGGAGCGTCGCTCCTCCCCAGCGTCGCTGGCTGCTGTGCCAAACTGCGAGGGGTAAATTTTCCCCAAATAAGATTCCCCAAAATGGAGGCGGTGGCTTGATTATAGATTATTGTGCTTATGAAGTTGATTATTGTGATTATGAAGTTTGTTTATTGTGCTTATGAGGTTTGATTATTGTGCTTATGAAGTTTGATTATTGTGCTTATGAAGTTTGATTATTGTGCTTATGAAATTTGATTATTGTGCTTATGAAGTTTGATNGTCCGTCTGTCCGTCCGTCTGTCTGTCCGTCTGTCTGTCCGTCCGTCTGTCTGTCCGTCCGTGACTTCACGTTTTCGTCGACGAGACAATGCGCTCTCTGTCACTCACTGCTGTGAGTACTGAGTTATATTTTTTTATTATAATTGGCATTCCGAAAATTTTTTATAACCAAGAAGTATAATGCAAAAATATGTGATTGATGTTTAAATTTGATTTCGTGTCCATTGCAAATTATTTCTTATTATTCTATTTCAACGAAATTCAGTTATTTCCAAATTTTAATCACAGGCTAATCAAGCCAGTCCTACAATAACGGGCTTCTATGTAATTATCAGTGATTTAGATCAGTGGTCCACTAACAGCGTCAACTTTTCAATCAAATTCGAAGTTAAGAGTTCAGAAAATATAAGGAATATTTGATTTTTAAAAATTAATTTTTTAATCCCTTGATCAGCGGATCGTTGAAATTTATTGACATGTGATAGATGCATGTATTTACTTAATCTACATAAAAAAATTTTAAACACATTGCAGAGCATGTTATCTGATATCATCTCCTCTAAAGTGTCCTTCACTCGTACAACTAATCAGACAAGAAAAAGTTGACCTACCTTAAGACGTTGAAGTTAAAACCCCGAGGATTTGAGCAGAGGCTTGTTGCTGTCTCTTATACACATCTAGATGTGTATAAGAGAAAGACCTAGAAGCATGGGTTCTTATATTGATGTATTTCTTCTTAATTATACTTTTATTATAACTTGTTTTGAAACTCCGATATATACTCTTTATTGCTACGGAGTAAACTCTGAATATTTTGTTTAATATTCGAAATAACTTTTGACTTTCGTCGGCGCATTAAAAATTGTTTTGTCAGTGAATGGAAATAAAACTCACATAAATTTTTGGCATCATTTCGACGAGAATCTCATTCTTGAAAAAGATAATTAATTTACTTGATAAATGTTAATTGCATGCGTTTAACTAATGCATACGCTACATCATATATGTTTGTTGACATATTGCTAAACATATAGCAGCATATATGTTAGGTAGGTTCAATATTTCAAGTTCTCTCTAAGAATTTTCCATAGCCAATTTCGTGTAAGTAAAGTTATCCCTGAAAACACACATTTCAAAGTCATATAACTTGACTTAACTTTCTTAATGTAGGTATTTTAATTTTCTTAAATTTAACGCAATCATCAAATCATGGGTTATGCATTTAGGGAGTTTTACTCGATCAGGATTATTTGATTTTTTTATCTATGTTATTATATTATATTTTCGATGTGATGAAAAATACATGTTCGGTAATTATGTTCAGCCTTTTACATTTAAAAAAACAACAATAATATTGGAATTATTTTCTCACTATTGATGTCAGGCAATCGGTGTTAAGGAAACAGGTTATTAAAATTAGTTCAAAAAGTAATCGAAGTTATACAAGTTATAATTTTTTTGCATAATGTTAACTTTTTCTTCTTGAAAGGAATACGTGGGTTGCTTATATATATTGTGCTCTAATTTTTATTGTTTATTTCTGTTATACCATTTTCTCATTTATGGAAAAAAAGGCGCTATTGTGCTCGTCATGTCCGTCCGTCCGTGACTTCACGTTTATGTCGTCGATTTTAAGAATACTTTAAAACGTGTTGTGATTTATATTTTAGTTTTTGATTGGTTGAAGATTGGCCTTTCCTTATGGAGGGTATAAAGCACAAACTCCCGTGCATAAAACTGATTTATGCATGAGAAAATGCAATCTCTGTCACTTACTGCAGTGAGTACTGATCTATTTTTACAACACTTCTCTTTAACTTCACTTCTTTGCGGTCCCATGCGTTCCTTCAATGCGGCCTAATGTGGTCCTATGTGGTCTTATAAATGCAGCCCCATGTAATCCTATGCAGCCTTATGTGGTCCTATGCGGCTTTACGAGGCTCTATATGTGGTCTTATGTGGTCCTATGCAGTCCTATGTGTTCTTCTGGTGACCTATGCGGTCTTCTTTCATAGTTGTCTAGAGTTCCATGCGATCCTAAGAGTCCTGATGCATTCCCATGCATGCTTGCGGTCTTTTGCTATCTTATTTGAGCATATGTTTCCTTATGTTGTTATTCAGCGGGTTCCAAAAGGATATAATTAAGAACTAAACATAATTGAATAATGAAAATACGAATAATTTATTGAATGCTGATGATTCAGTATTTATATTATTAAAGTGTAGAAAGTTTATTAAAGTGTAAAACCTCATCTACGCAGCGAGTTGCTGTAGCTTAATAAATCATTTCATTACAGACTTAAATTAAAGTTGTGATAATGCAGCAAAATAGTGATGAACATGCGTATGATGTTCATAATGAAACATCTCGTGTTAGTATATTAGTGAGTATGTGTGGAGAACATGTGATGTGGAGAGCATGGGATGTGGAGAACATGTGATGTGGAGAACATGTGATATGGAGAATATATGTGATATGGAGAACATATGTTATGTGGAGAGCATGTGATGTGGAGAACATGTGATGTGGAGAGCATGGGATGTGGAGAACATGTAATGGGGAGAACATGTGATGTGGAGAACATATGTTATGTGGAGAGCATGTGATGTGGAGAACATATGTAATGTGGAGAACATGTGATGTGGAGAACATGTGATGTGGAGAACATGTGATGTGGAGAACATGTGATGTGGANACACACCGCCAGACCCGACACACACCGCCAGACCCAACACACCGCCAGACCCGACACACCGCCAGACCCGACACACACCGCCAGACCCAACACACCGCCAGACCCGACACACCGCCAGACCCGACACACACCGCCAGACCCAACACACCGCCAGACCCGACACACCGCCAGACCCGACACACACCGCCAGACCCAACACACCGCCAGACCCGACACACCGCCAGACCCGACACACACCGCCAGACCCAACACACCGCCAGACCCGACACACCGCCAGACCCGACACACACCGCCAGACCCAACACACCGCCAGACCCGACACACCGCCAGACCCGACACACACCGCCAGACCCAACACACCGCCAGACCCGACACACCGCCAGACCCGACACACACCGCCAGACCCAACACACCGCCAGACCCGACACACACCGCCAGACCCGACACACCGCCAGACCCGACACACACCGCCAGACCCGACACACCGCCAGACCCGACACACCGCCAGACCCGACACATATTTGGACACGCCGCGTAAACGCTGTCAGGCTCGCCTCTCTTCACTCGAGTGCCTCGTGATGTAAACAAACTCCCAGCACTGCATACACTGCGTGTACTGCATACACTGCATACTCTGCATACACTGCATACTCTGCATACACTGCATACTACACTGCACGTACTGCATGCACTGCATACACTGCATACTACACTGCATGCACTGCATTACTGCATACACTGCATGCTGTGCACTGCATACACTGCATGCACTGCATACACCGCATTCACTGCGTGTACCGCATACATTGCGTGCCGTGCACTGCATACACTGCGTGACCGGCATTTATCATGTGTGGAAATCCTCCTACACGCATATCATTCTCCAGCCAACAACAGTTACGCAATTTGTTTTCACGTCGACCAAATGAACCAGTCTTGTAGTGCGAGCCTACACGCTCATTTCTTCCCTATGCGTTCCTATGCGGCCTTATGTGGTCTTAATTATGCGGTTTAACGGGGCTCCATGCGGTCTTATATATGCAGTCATGTGTGGTCTTATATGCGGTCTGCTGCGGTCCTATGCGGTTTTATGTGCAGTCCCATGCGGTCTTCTACTATTTTATGTGGACATATGCTGCCTTATTTGTTGTTATTCAAGGGGTTCCAAAAGGATATAATTAAGAACTAAATAGAATTTAATGATGAAAATACGAATAAGTTGTTGAATGTTGATTCAGTATTTATATTATTGAAGTGTAGAAAGTTTATTATAGTGTAAAACCTTTCTCACCTGCGCAGCGTGCTGCTGTAGCTTAATAAATCATTTCATGACAGACTTGAATTAAAGTTGTGATAATGCATATGATGTTTATAATGAAACATCTCGTGTTATTATTTTCGTGGATATGTATGGAGAGCATGTGATGAAGAGAACATGTGATGTGGAGAGCATGTGATGAAGAAAACATGTGATGTGGAGAACATGTGATGTGGAGAACATGTGATGTGAAGAACATGTGATGTGGAGAACATGTGACGTGGAGAATATGTGATGTGGAGAACATGTGATGTGGAGAACATGTGATGTGGAGAACATGTGATGTGGAGAATATCCTGCCTCCGTGATGGAGTGGCCAGCGATGCGCGTTGATTTAACATCCTCGTTGCACTCTAATTAAGGATATAAATTATTAATAATGTTCAAGTTTCATTTGTGGACTAAATTGGATTGCATGAATTAGCTGCTGGCATTGAACCACCCAGGAAATAAATTCGGGATTTTATAGTGACCTGGAAGATTTATATATATATATTCTTACATTTGTCGACAACTCACAGTGAACATTTTATGGAGTGTAAAACTAAGTTATCGTGAATGGAACATTCATATAAGTATAACTATTGTAGAAACAAAAACTTTTCAAAACGCCTGGATAGAGGCGTCGTTAAATCCAATTTCCTCTCTTATGACCAGCATATATTAATTTAATTGGGACAATTCAACCATTATGTATATTCCCAAGACAATGTTGAATCGTGTTTGCAGATTTTCAATGATATACCACACAGAAGTGGCACGGAGAAAAATATATGTATTTTATAATAAACTAAATTTTTTACTGTGAACACTTGTACCTGGTGACAAGGTTATTTCCTTCCTGGAAAATACCGTAGAAACAACGTTTATTACAAGTTTTACCGTTGAAACAATGTTGAGTACCTACAAATTCTATCGTTGAAACAATGTTGATTACAAGTTTTAACGTTGAAACAATGTTGATTACAAGTTTTATCGTTGAAGCAATGTTGATTACAAGTTTCATCGTTGAAACAACGTTTTTTCAACGTTATTTCAACGTCCGGTGCCTGGTGGGTTGGCATACTTTAATGTATCATTCGGACACCGAGACTTGATGAATGCAGAGTATATTTCTGGCAGTCAATCACAATTACTGGCTATATATCCACACACGCCGTTGATAATGATGGCAACGCTATTATTATTAATAATGATGGCAACGCTATCGGGACAATCTCCCGGTAAGCTAACGGCTATACAAATGTATTGCCATTATTTTTCCAGGATCATTACATGTAAAAAATCTACAGCGAAATAGAGATTCGAAAAGATACACATTAATACAAATAATACCTTGAATGAAGCAAGGTTATTAATTTTAAAAGATGAACGTTTTCTCTAGAAGCTATATGCATGTATAGCTGCCGGCAGACTATACGTATCTCAAGACGAGTTTTACTTTTAAAAGGCATAAATTTATTTAATTTTATACTTCTAACAACGTTGCTTGTTAGAGAAATTTCGTGCTCTAAGAAACATTTGTCGAATATTTGAAATCGGGAGTAACGTATGGAAATGTGGAATTAAAGTATTGACTAAAAACTGCTTTTGAAGAATCTCCTACATAATTGTAGGATTTATATAATTTAAATGTTTTATGTTCCAACGGAGAATTTAAATGAGTCGCACGGTATGACACAAGAATGTGCTACTTTTCAAGTGGGTAAAAAAATTTGTATGAGCTCTTTTGTTTAAGATACTAAAATGTCAAGTTTCAATATCCTAATTTGGCTAAACATCCGCAAATTTGATCAACTTGAAATACGAGTAAGTTCATGAAAGTTATTTAATTCTTAACTTTACCATTATCTTTCCATTTGAAGTTAAATTCTCTTAACATTAGTAAATAATTGATATCATGTTGGGATATAATAACGTGCATTGTACACCAATCACAATGATTGTTTATTTCTGTTAAAATTTGATTGTACAAAAAAAATCACGTTATACACTGAGCTCGTAATTAATGTCTAGTTTTTGTATCAAACTATCTACGTATACGTTGACTTTCACTGGTATATTTATTTAAATGAAGAAATGTCTCTCGTTTGCTTGAATCGCAAATTCACTGGAAACTTAGAAGCAAATTAAACTACACACAAATTCATACTATCTTCATGTAAAACGTTTCGGAGTCCAGCTTCATCGTCAGTCATTCTAATTCAAATTATTACCGAAAGTAATTCAAATCTTATCACTGATTGACATTTATTGATTGATAGCAATATAATGAATATTATAACTTAACAAGCAAATTCGAACAAACGAAGTCTCTGCGAAATTGCATTTAAAATGTGATTGAATACATTGATTATAGCTATTCAATGCTGGGAACTTTCATAAATTATTTTTTGTTTTTCTCAGTTAGTGTTCAAGATGCACATAAATATGGATTTTTGGGGACAGAGAAGCCTTTCTTGCTTTAATTGGGACATTATATATATGTTGAAATCTAACGCTCCGTGCAGCTGTAAAATTTTCCACTTGTTCTACAACGCTGTTCGGACCGGAAGATATAGAAATTGAAAAAGCCACATGAAAATGCATGCATGTAACTTCATCTACGGAAAAACTTCGTCACATTTCATTATGGTTGCATAGCGGAAATGCAGCATATTAGGACTGACCGCAGCAAGCAGATGTGGTACGACAACTTGGTAATTAACCAGTTCTTCAATTATCTGGCCGACAACCATCAACTATTTGCACTTCCTGTTATGCTCATTTGATGAACGAATGCACGCAATTTTTTGTACCATCACTGTGATCTATCAGGAAGCCATCTCTGTTGTGCATGGCAATTCCTGCCTTATAATATGAAGGTGTATGAGTTTAAAAGCTGCTTCTGTAAAGACCGTGTAGGACCTTTGACTCGTGATTACAGGGTGAACAAACATCAGGCTGGTAGCGGAGCTGGATGGTAGAATGGCTTTAACAATCTATAATAAATATGGACAACCATATATCTTCAACATGGTTTAATCTTGATATGGTTACCTCTGCAACCAAATAACAAGAAGAGGGCTGCATTACTCACTGATATATTCTTTTGCTTATGCAATTTTTTCTTATAATTAACAAGCGATGGACGAATTTTTTGCAACGAACGTGATACGTCAACTTCTAAAATACCATCACTACTAGATGATTTTGTTTTGAAAGTAATGGTGATGCATGATATTACAGTGTTTATCATCTATATCGTTATGACATGGATCTTATTAATAGTAATAGCTAAGAAATAAGATCTTGAAATCATGTAAATTCCAGGATAAGTTAATAGTTAATACTAATTTATTGCTTGTATTGTAAGTTACAGAAATTTATTAATGTAATATATTCTTTAATTATTTAATGCATGTAATTAATTGTCATATTGTGATATCCCGAAAAATGTAGAGGAAAACGAACTTGTAGATCTCTTGTTATCAATATAAATAATTCGTATGTCTTCGTTATCCAACACTTTAACTTCATCCGTCAGGTTTATTTATTCTAATATTTAGCGTATATTTCTAGCTAAATAATAATTTTTTCAGCAAAGGGCGGATGTATTCCATGAACTTTAAATTCGATGGTAATTAAGCTAAACTTTGGAAATGGCATTTTGCGAAATTTATTTATTTGAATATTTGATATACTCTTTTTTCGTTCAAGAAGCAACGAAACATTTTACCAAACATTTCATTATTTTATGTGCAAAAACATGAAAATACCTGATTATTTTATTGCAACCTTACATTATGATATGGTTGGCCGGTCTATCGTAAAGTTCTGCTCAAAAAGTTGTGTAAATACATTATATATGTATGTTAATACAGTACAAATGTGATGGGACAGTATATAAATGTGTTACTGTACAGTTTAAATATACTACCATGCACAATATAAATGTCACTTTATTATCAATCTGAAGCGATAGTAAAAATTTGCAACCACTCTATACCTTGAATACATGTGTTAGTATAGTATGAATTTGTAACTTTGGTATACATGCGCAACTGCATAATGAATGTGTAGCTAATGTACGTATACATATGTGTTGCTGCAGTATGTGTTCAGATTATTTCTTCTAGCAAAATTTCCGTTTCGTCTTCCATTTTCTTTGCATTAAAATCGACGACGGTTACTGGGAAAAATGGAAGTGTGAAAAATAGAAGTGACGTTAAAAATGCGCCAAACTACTGACCTAATATTAATTTGTATTATTTGTCTACTAATGTTCACCAGTCCATAAGACCATATTTATTATTCGTGAAGGAGTACGTTGGTAGAGTAATTAATATAAAAATATTGAATATATTGAATGTAACATTCGCTCAGTCTTGCGAATTCCCAAGCTCCTATAACTGAAATCTACTTGCTTATAAACATAGAATGCAGTCTTGCTTCAGTAATTTTACGTTGCTCTACTCAATATGTAACATTTAAAATAAATACATTAATTTTGAATTTTCGACGGTTTTTCAAGTGTGTATGACGCATACAAGTATATTACTTACTTGCTATACAGAAGTCGCTGACACAGCAATTGCTGTTTGGCCAACGAAACCATACCCATCATTTTTAATAGAAGGACGTATATATATACTTGAGTCTGCCATTTTAAAGCTAAAGGCAAACCATTGACACAATGCTTAAATTTATAGCCTACTCATGCAGCAGGCAGATGACGTTGAAATAACGATTAATTAACTTTGATTTAACAGAAGAACGACTGCAAAATTCAAACATGACATCCCTGGATCGTGTTCAAAATTGCTATAAGCCAAAGCTATAGAGCGCACAACAAAATGCATGGATTCTGTCATAATTAATTATTAATGAAAGCTAGCCGAGTAGGGTGTGTTACTGGTCTCTTATACACATCTAGATGTGTATAAGAGACAGGCTATAGAGTAAACAGAATATTTTATATACAATTACAAGAAACTAACAATTTTCTTTTATCATAATTCAGCATATTATAGTTCACTTTTGACCATAGCAACCACAAACCTGATCAGGTCTGACATCTTCAATGATTGTAGGATACCTTTTGCTAATCCATCTGTAAAACTTGGGGACACCCATTGCAGCTAAATTATCAACAACCTGCTAGATAGACAAATGTTAGAAAATTAATACTCTTTTATGAAGGCATTGAAGATCATTAAAAGCCGATTTATAAATTGGAATAACNTCGAATAAACTTAGATCATTAAGCTAGCATGACAAAAATAATATACGTATGGCCTGACAATAATTTGAAAAATGACTTACTGAGTATGAGACAAAGCCTATTCCCTATCAAAATTCGGGGACCGCCCAGACTTCGGCCGAATAGTCACTATACAGTCGGCGCAGAGTTATTCTGGGACTAATTGGCCAACCGATCGAAAATAATTTCTGATAAAAATCTCCTTTCTGACTAAATAGTCGCCTGGCCATGAGGAGAGGTGACCGAGCCTAGTCATACCGAGCTAGCAAGCTGCCCAGAGGCTGCCGTTCAAACCCTGAGCCGTGGTGGACAGAGAGAAGCTAATTTACGTGCTCCCCGAGTCTTAGGCGGACCCCGAGTCGTAGGCGGACCCACTTCAAAATTTTGTTAGGGTTGGCAGTAAACCGTTGCCAGTAGACATGGTTGAGTATCATTGAGTTTTACGATTTGTAACATCTTCAACACTGTAAACTGTTGAAGCGACTATTAAAAAATCTTAATTAACATGCATGAGTGTTTAAGATTGAGAATAACTTCAAAATTGTTGAACCTGTCTCTGTGAGGTACAAAAGATTCGGCAGCGATGCAGGTCGATGGAATGGAGCAGATCCATCCTGGAATAAAGGATGAAGGCAATATAGGCTTTTTAAGTATTCATCGCGTTACCTGCATCATCGACCGCATGCACGCGAGTGTCTGCCGTGTACGTGTACGTGCATTGCCGCTGACCGCTGCTACACCCAGAAAATTTTAGGGGTCATGCAGTCAAATTCGTTTCACCATTTTCCCACGTAGCACTGATACGTCCTATTTCCGTTCCAAACTGGGTCAGAATGACCCACAGAACTACAAAAAAAGATCGGCATGCAGCGCTATGTGAACAATCAAGTCTCACACACTTCTCTGATTCGAGTGTATGTACGGCCGGGTAGATCAATCTTGGTATTAATGCCTATTTTTTCAGCCTAAATCAAAATAAAGTAATATTCAAAGTATGAATGGCTCAATATCTTCTGCTCGTAATTTAGAAATGGAATGCTATTTTCGGTCATAAATATGTTGGCATTTTATTATTTGACACGTTTATTGTATACGGAGCGCGGTTATGAGCTATATTCTAACAAGGTGTATAGCCTTTCATAAGTTGGCTTTAATTTTGATGCTATGTCAACCTGAATGCTCCAGCTGACTGAAAGTCTGCTGTTCAAGGTATTATACCTTCAAAGTACTGACAGCCGAAAATTAGGCCAAACGGAATGACATATATATACTATATTGGTTAACAAGTTTGATTCCTAAGAATGTAATTTATACTCAAAATTTATTTAGAGTTTAGTATCTCTAGCTATCTAACAATTAGTACAATAGTAGAGTAATACATTATATGCCTTTGTACCTGACAGTGGTCAGAAAATTTATTGTTTTGATTACACAATTATAGTATACAGAGAATTGTATCCAAGTTTGATTATTCAACATGACTTTAATTAATTAGTAATAATTATTTTTCATCCGATATAAATAATGAAGCCATTGCACGATGCACGTTGTCATCATAAAATATCCGAACAACTGCATTTAGATTATTTATCTATACTTTTAAGTAATATATTCTTTAATTAAGCTAATACTTAACAATAAAGTCGACCGTATAAACTGCAATTAAATACAACAGATTTTCATCAATTTTTCTCAACAATTCACTTGATCTCATAACTGACAAATGCTCGAGAGAACAAGCAGAGAAATATGAATTTGTGTTAAAACAGACATGTATAATTAAATTTCGGATCAATCTTCTCACTTCACTTAATTTATGGATGTAGCTTCTAGCTGTTAATTACGCGATGTATAGCAAGATCGGGAATTCGTCTTCTGATTTTCCTTGAGAAATTCGTTTTACAACACGTTACCTCCGATTATTGTTGTTTCTTTTTACATGAATTTCTAGTAGATTTGTTAGCTATCAACTCATTTCCTGTATCGCCCATTTTCAAATTGTTTAGATCTATCATACTGCTGTGTTCCTAGTTATCTGCAATCCATTTTATTTCGTACAATTACACGTGATTTTATTCTAACGACTCTTCTACTTCTTTGCACAATCGCAAGCTCGTCAATTCTCTGTGTTCGTGGAATCTCCCAATATATCCCCACAGACCTGACATAATTACCTCATTACGAATATATAACTTCACCGTTCGTTCATCTTCACCTTCAATCTCTTTTGATCGCCTCATTACCACCTCTCTTCATATCTAATCACCTTCTATGGGTCCTAATCGCCCATCATTATCTGGCCACCATCCTCGACCGACAAGCTGCACATAACCTTTATCCAGCCCCTCCACCACCTCTTCCTGTTCTTCACGGATCGTAGAACATTTCCAGACCCCCATCGACATACCAGCCCGGCCAACCTAACCTATACCGACACCGACCCACCGTCTAGTAGCCGGTCGATCGTTGAGCACAACTTCCAAGAATTACGTTCCCATTTCCAGGTATTGCTGTAGGAAATAGAAAGTCGTGCGTGGAATTTATGTTCTTTTTTTGTGAGACTTCCCCAGACAGTTCGATGCTTGTGCTTGCTATAGCTATGCCAGCACCTAACCTGGTATTCAATGACATTTTCTGACGTCCAGATCTGTCTAGACGCTTGGGTTTATTAACCTATCGAAATCCCAGGGCGTTCAATACTCGAGTGATTCGGTCTTGGTTGACCTATCATATAAACGTCACTGCCATCTATTTCAGATGTGTAGGCTTGTTTTAGCGTCCATTTTCATGCTAGGACTTTCCCACCACGTGTACAGTTTTTTATCACATTTTGAACCATGATTTTTTAGCTATAACTCGGAGCTCCTTCAAAGCTTATAAAAGTACTCGCCCATTATTTATATATTATATGAACTGGGAGGACATATTTCATGAGGACTTTTTAATATATTATATTTTATAAACTGGGAGGACATATTATATGAGGACACTAATATTGTGTCTTCATCTGATCATCAGTGCCTGAGGGGTTGAGTTGCTATCGTCGATCGTGACCCATTCAGTCCCTCATTTTTGTTCAATCTCGCTGCCTTTATCCGAAAGCCCTCAGCTTTTTTCAGTGCAAGATCTATACCCAGAATACGCTTGCATTTTGCCATAGTGCAATTGTCGCTTTCTTGGTATCATTTTATGCTGCTTTATTCATTTTGAGATCATAATTTTTAATGAAAATTGCAATTGCTTATCAGAATATTTGTGACCGATTTTGAAATCTGTATCCGTATTATATTTACGCGTTTTACTTCTGTGGAACAATTCATTTCTTTTGAATGTTGTGTGACATGAATGAAAAAATAAATTGCATGACTTGTTTGATTAAACTAGCATATTTTGACGGTTGCTTCCTGGTACCTATACGTATGTTTTTTTATAGTTGAACTAAACTGCAATGAACTTTTCTCAAATTTCCCAGTATTCTTCTCTGATGAATGGAATTGAGTTCACAAAGGCAGAAAGGAAACATTCAATACGCCATATCCTCGAGTAAGAGACGCTGGTCTAAAAACCTAATTAGTTTCCAGTTCCGGTACGTTGCTCCTGCCCACAGATCATTCAAAAGAAAAACGAAAAAAAAAACTCTGCATAATTTCAGTTGAACGCCACCACGGAGGGAGACTTGCGTTCCCCACCTGCATGGTGAGATGCCTCAGAATTCACGCGCCCAACACTCTGGCTCACTAACACATTAACACGAGTCCCTTGCAACAAAAACCTTGCAAGTCAGAGAGTGTAATGGCTTGACTATAAGAAAAATGTGCCCCAAGCGCTACAGCATCGTAGAGATAACGCCTTGAGCTGCAAACTTCTAAACTTCTCTCTAGTGCAGCGCACGATCGCCTAACGTTCATGCTCCGACCGCTCTGGAAAATTGCATACTCTCTCTACATACGTTGTACTCTAAAGCTCGGGAAATAAATTTGCGAAGTTTTCTTAGTTGTAAATATATTTTCGATGGGGTATTTATTTTTCTAGGCTGGCTTATACGGACCTAAGTATAGCGAGACGTCTCAAAGCCATGAATTAGCACATTTATCTTCAAACCGAGGTGGTGCGACGGTTACATCCGAACAGTTTGCGGTCGTGCGACCAGAGGGCGGGGCTTCTTGACTGTGGGTAGCCTGCTGCTGTTGCTGGCGGTGGTTTAGTTCATTTTTTTGATATTCTAGATTAAATTTCACCACAATATCATCGTAATTAAATTTTAAGCAGTCAGTCATTTTGTTGATTAAAATTCAAGCAAACATTACGAGTTTAAATGCTGTATAAATTAAAATCAAGCAAAAGTTTTGAATTAGAAGCAGCAGGCGCTGCACACAGGCAGCGTGGAGAGCAGCAGTTTCAGTCTCTCTAGCCTGGCGCGCTCTTTGTTTTTCTTCTATTTTCTTATTCTTTTATGCGAGTCCGTATAAGGACGGGCAGGAGACGAACAAGCTCTGTGTCTAGCGCTCTATTTTGGCTGCATCCTTGTCCCTTGAATTTACGACCTACCTGCCAAGGTTTGCTCATCTGGCTGCGTTTATGTTGGACAATATTCTTGAATAAGATGCTAACACGTTCTGCCTTTCTCCTTTGATTGTATATTTTTAGGCGTTTTTCTGAAATTTCAACCGTCTCGTGTTGTCATTTAATAGAGTTACCCTGACCCCCGAACGTTAATTTATAATAATCGTTTTCATAATAATAATAATATCATGACTAAGCGAGTTCAATAGTCAATATTGATAAACTTTTATGTTTCTATATTTTGTGTGGAATCTCGATCAGGGATTAACTCTTTCATTGCCTTGTTAAATATTTTGTTTAATCTAATAATTAATTGGTAGTAGCTCTAGCTGCTTCCTTTTATTTGTATACATGTAATTTTCTAGATTTATTCTTTTAGTGCTTATATTTTTTTGCTAGAATTAAATAATATTATTATCTTATTATTTATATATTTTTCAACGATGTATCTATAACAACTTACTACTGTCAATTTTGTCCGAATTGATATTATTATAATTTTTTATTTAGCTTTGAGCCACGATTGTTTTAGTTCTGAGGAAATAACATCGGATAACTAAATTGATTTAAATTGATTCAATTGATTTAATATACAACGAAAATAAAAATTTTTCTTTTGTGGTTACAGGGTTAGAGGCTCAATTAAGGAAAGATTTGAATTTTGTCACTTTTTTAAGCAGGATTTAATTCTTGGAAAGGTGGTTCAGATATTCAAGATCAAGCCGAGTTATAATCTTCATCAGTTACAAAAGGAAATAAATACCGACTTGTAAATGGAAATACAACTTCCAGGATTTTTCCATACTTTCAATGTTATATATGAACTGTGCATGCCCATGGTCATTGTAGAAATCAGGCATACTAATTAATTATGTCTCAAACCTGTCTCTTATACACATCTAGATGTGTATAAGAGACAGCTGAGGGGTTGAGTTGCTATCGTCGATCGTGACCCTGTCTCTTATACACATCTAGATGTGTATAAGAGACAGATTCGGCAGCGATGCAGGTCGATGGAATGGAGCAGATCCATCCTGGAATAAAGGATGAAGGCAATATAGGCTTTTTAAGTATTCATCGCGTTACCTGCATCATCGACCGCATGCACGCGAGTGTCTGCCGTGTACGTGTACGTGCATTGCCGCTGACCGCTGCTACACCCAGAAAATTTTAGGGGTCATGCAGTCAAATTCGTTTCACCATTTTCCCACGTAGCACTGATACGTCCTATTTCCGTTCCAAACTGGGTCAGAATGACCCACAGAACTACAAAAAAAGATCGGCATGCAGCGCTATGTGAACAATCAAGTCTCACACACTTCTCTGATTCGAGTGTATGTACGGCCGGGTAGATCAATCTTGGTATTAATGCCTATTTTTTCAGCCTAAATCAAAATAAAGTAATATTCAAAGTATGAATGGCTCAATATCTTCTGCTCGTAATTTAGAACTGGAATGTTATTTTTCGGTCATAAATATGTTGGCATTTATTATTTGACACGTTTATTGTATACGGAGCGCGGTTATGAGCTATATTCTAACAAGGTGTATAGCCTTTCATAAGTTGGCTTTAATTTTGATGCTATGTCAACCTGAATGCTCCAGCTGACTGAAAGTCTGCTGTTCAAGGTAATATACCTTCAAAGTACTGACAGCCGAAAATTAGGCCAAACGGAATGACATATATATACTATATTGGTTAACAAGTTTGATTCCTAAGANATGTGATGGCTGTGATGACATGTGATGGCTGTGATGACATGTGATGGCTGTGATGACATGTGATGGTTGTGATGACATGTGATGGCTGTGATGACATGTGATGGCTGTGATGACATGTGATGGCTGTGATGACATGACTTGCCAAGCCTAAGTTCGGTCACGGCCGCGCATTCGGACGCAGCTAAACGATCCTAATGATGCGAGCTGCCGGCCTGGCAAGATGATGAAGCTGTGTTGTGTGTTGTGTGTTTGTGTGTGTTTTGTGTGTGTGTGTGTTTGTGTGGCATGGTATGGCGAGAGGTGTGTGTGTTTGTATGGAAGGGTATGAGAAGTGTATGTGTTTGTATGGAAGGGTATGAGAGGTGTGTGTGTTTGTATGGAAGGGTATGAGAGGTGTGTGTTTGTATGGAAGGGTATGAGAGGTGTGTGTGTTTGTATGGAAGGGTATGAGAGGTGTGTGTGTTTGTATGGAAG
>NW_025935333.1:0-7585 GCF_000764305.2 Hyalella azteca | reverse complement strand
GATGGCTGTGATGACATGTGATGGCTGTGATGACATGTGATGGCTGTGGTGACATGTGATGGCTGTGGTGACATGTGCTGGCTGTGGTGACATGTGATGGCTGTGGTGACATGTGCTGGCTGTGGTGACATGCGATGGCTGTGGTGACATGTGATGGCTGTGATGACATGCCTTGCCAAGCCTAAGTTCGGTCACGGCCGCGCATTCGGATGCGGCTAAACGATCCTAATGATGCGAAGCTGCCGGGTGTCGGCCTGGCAAGATGATGAAGCTGTGTTGTGTTGTGTTGTGTGTGTGTTTGTGTGGAAGGGTATGGCGAGAGGTGTTTGTGTTTGTGTGAGTGTGTTTGATGAGTATGAGAAGTGTGTGTGTTTGTATGGAGGGGTATGAGAGGTGTGTGTGATATCAGCATGTGTTGTCGCTCGTGACCATTAATATTAATGATCTACTTAGATATATTATCCTCTTAACGAGTCCGAGTCTTAATTAGTGTTTTAATGAACGTATTTTAAAATATATAAATATATTATAAATTTAAAAATCTATATTAAAATATATTTTAAAAAATATAATTTTCATGTTAATATCATGCAGTGTCTAATTTTGCACCGTGAGCTTATGTACACTCATTATGCAGGTGCATATATATACATACATACAAACGTACACACGTACACACATGCATACACAGACACACACACAAACACACAGACACACACACCGCCTCACTTGCATAACGGTTGACCTGTAGCCTGAGAGGGGGTGTAGGGGGTTAGTCTATGCTGTTGATCGGGGGGGGGTTAAAAGGGTGAAGGGGGTGGGGAGCTCTCTCTTTGGTTGAAGGGGGGAGGGGTTGAAAGGGTGAAGGGGAGAGGGGTGCTCTCTGTGGTTGAAGTGTCCCATATGAGGGCAAAAGTGCATCTCTATTCGCACAATGTCTCAATAATTTCTCTCAGTGTCGTAGTATTATGTATACAGTATATGACTATGCAGAAGAGGTACAAATCTGTTCTAAATAATTATATGGATTATGATTGTTATAATTAACTCTGAGATCCATGATTCCTTCCCATAGCAAGCCGTCTCCTAATATCATTAGTGATTAGTTTGTTTCCTGAATTGTAAGTTGATCAATAATTAAAATTAAAATAATTAAAAAGCAAATAAAACTCTAGGACAATGCACCATATCCATCATCATGGTCTGATTCACCATATCCATCATGCATGGTCTGATTCACCATATCCATCATCATCGTCTGATTCACCATATCCATCATGCATGGTCTGGTTCACCATATCCATCATGCATGGTCTGACTCACCATATCCATCATCATGGTCTGAAGTGTTGGTCTCTGAAGACCAACTGATGATATGTCTTCATTTATTTATCGTTTAACTTTTTTCTAACTTTTTTACCGCACTCCTAGGCATACAATCTGTCCATTTTCATGTGCTGGTATCGCACTTGTGAGTAAAAAAAATATAACTCGCAAAAAAGGTTTAAATGTAAAATTATTTGAGTTCTCATGCTCGTTTTCCTTGAAACAAAATTGAAAACTAAAGCCAATAGCTACTTTGATTCTATCGATGTAAAAATCCTTTAATAATTTTTTCGACGTTCGCTAGATACATTGTTTACAACAAATCAAACTTTTTTAATATACCCTCCAACCTTGAAAAATTAACTGATCTTGCCTGTAGCAATGATACACCTTTTTTGTCGGGAGTAAAAACAATCGTACGAGCAAAAATTGCATCGTTATTTGGACAAAGTCATACTTATTTATTTGAGTGATGCATGCACATTCGACGTGGTTTCAGGAGCTCAAAAAAATACGACGACGCCATTCGCTCGCCCCTCGTCTCCCCTTCGCAGTAATGAACTTAAACTTTAACAGGCGGTCGCGTTAACGAAGCGCCCCCTTCTGCACCCTGGGGGGCGCCTCTCCACCTTAATGTGGTAAATTACTTCACCCGGCCTGCCAGAGCTGGATGATGTTCTGCCAGAGCTGGGTGATGTTTTGTCAGAACTGTATGACGCTTTGCCAGAGCTGGATGACGTTTTGTCAGAGCTGGATGATGCTTTGTCAGAGCTGGATGATGCTTTGCCAGAGCTGGATGATGCTTTGCCAGAGCTGAATGATGCTTTGCCAGAGCTGGATGACGCTGTGACAGAGATGGATGATGCTATAATGCAGAACTGGTTGACGCTTTTTCAGAGCTGGATGATCCCTTGCCAGAGCTGGATGATGCCTTGCCAGAGCTGGATGAGTTCTGCCAGAACTGGATGACGCTTTGCTAGAGCTGGATGACTCAAAACTAGGCATTTAGTGATGTTTTATGCTCAGTACTTTGTCCAGCCATTGTTCATTCTAAGAAATTTTCAAGGATTCGATATAGAATACATCAATTTACTGTTCTCTGAATCTGTAAAGAATAGGACAAATTGTAAATCATTTTTTATCATTTTTTTGCAGATTACGTTTAGGTTGTCAACCAAAATCTCAATAAATTTTCACGGAAACGATTTTGGATTAACCCACAGCGGAAATCCCTGTAGCCAGGGATCGAGTTGATGCCGTGACAATATATATAAGTTCCCATGGTAATAATCAAGTAAGCAAACTTGATTATAATTTCCGAAAAGTTTTAAATTATCCTAGAGTGTGACAGTGTTTTACTCACAGATATGAAAGGGATGCTGTAATAACGAAACACTTGTTACCCTCGTGTGAGTCATCCTGACTCAGTTTGGCCTGGCAAAAGGACGTATATCAGTGTTTTATATGGGTTAAAAAGTGGGTTAAAAAGTGCTCATGGGTTAAAAAGTGTAGCGGTTTTTAAACAATATGAGCCTTTAATTTTTCTGGATGATATAAATCAACTCCTGCCTGATGTTCAGTCTTTGGAAACTGACATATACTGTGACATATACTGTGACATGTACTGTGACATGTACTGTGACATGTACTGTGACATATACTGTGACATGTACTGTGACATGTACTGTGGCATATCGTCCCTTACTGCATCCCATGTTGAAGTACTAGCATTAGCCGCACAATTTAGATATCATAATAAACAATTTTAGTCACACAATTTTTATATTTAATAATCCATGTTCACGAAATAAGATATTATTATGCCATTTGGACGCACGAATGGACGATCCATAGTATTATTTATTAATGTATTTTGCAAATTTAATTAATCGGAAGCAAATTTAATCACTTCCAAGCATTAGAGTGAAACCTACGATTTAGAAATAATTAATTGGAAATATTTTTTATCAGTAATAGCGATACACATTTGGCCTTATTGTGGGTCGTCTTGACACAGTTTAGACCGGAAAAAGGACGTATATCAGTGTTTTATATGGGTTAAAAAGTGGGTTAAAAAGTGCTCATGGGTTAAAAAGTGTAACGGGTTTTAAACAATATGAGACTTTAATATTTCTGGGTGATATACAGCAACTCCTGCTGATGTTCAGTGTTTGGAAACTGGGACATGTACTGTGACATATACTGTGACATGTACTGTGACATATACTGTGACATCTACTGTGACATATCGTCCCTTACTGCATCCTACGTTGAAGTACTAGCATTAGCCGCACAATTTAGATATTATAATAGTCAAATTTAGCCACACAATTTATATATTTAATAATCCATCTTCACGAAATAAGATATTATTATGCCATTTGGACGCACGAATGGACGATCCATAGTATTATTTATTAATGTATTTTGAAAATTTAATTAATTGGTAGCAAATTTAATCACTTCCAAGCATTAGAGTGACACCTACGATTTAGAAAGAATTAATGTGACAAATATTTTATCAGTAATAGCGACGCACATTTGGACTTATTGTGGGTCGCCCTGACACAGTTTAGACCGGAAAAAGGACGTATCAGTGCTACGCGCAAAGAGAGTGTCACTATTCGGTCAATTTGACACATTCATTTTCTTGAGTTAATACAGCGACCGGCTGTGTGTTGGACTTGTCTCTTATACACATCTAGATGTGTATAAGAGACAGCTAAAGGTNTTCTCACAAAAGTTCTCCTAACTTCTCTCAAAAGTTCTTCTAACTTCTCTCAAAAGTTCTTCTCACTTCTCTTAAGAGTTCTTCCAACTTCTCTCGAAAATTCTTCTCACTTCTCTCAAAAGTTCTTCTAACTTCTCTCAAAAGTTCTCGCTTCTCTTAAAAGTTCTTCCAACTTCTCTCGAAAATTCTCACTTCTCTCGAAAGTTCTTCTCACTTCTCTCAAAAGTTCTTCTCACTTCTCTCAAAAATTATATAATTATGATCACTGGATGAACGGGGTCCGATAAATGAATAATTCTGCATAAATTATTAGAATGAAAATTAAATTATTAATATTATTATTTATTAAATATCCAGGTTTTGAATGGATTAATTTTATAATTACTTTGATTATTCCAGTTTTGGGAAATAGTTCATGCATCTAAATGCACTTATTTTAGGTCTTAAAAAGAACCTTAAATATATTTTGTTTGTAATATATTGCAAGTTGATATACCTAAATAATAATCTGAACAAATTCTCTTATATTATTGCTCACCTCGCACTCTTTTTCGCTTAAAATTCAACGCATACATACTAAACTTGGTATTAAATTAAAATCTCTATTATTTGATGTCTATATTCTTCACTTCATCATAATTTTTCGCGCGCAGCATTCCAGTAATAAAAAAAAACACTTAATTAGTCTTTGTCACGTTGCATACGCTGCATTCCTTGGGGTATTTTTTTCAGCTTGCATGCGTGCAATTAAAGATCAAATTTCCATTGTACTCGATGCGTATGCACCGCACGTACAAAATGCGTACGTTGAGAGAATGCGCTCAAATTCACGCGTTATTCATTCGTGTAAAAATTCGTGGTTCACGGAACTCCCTCGAACAATAAGAAGTTGTAATTCCGGTAAGATTTCCCATTCATTTAGCATTTAAAAATAATTATGGGGTAAGATTTGCTGCAATTTTTAATCACTCATATATGTAGACTTCCCTTACTTTACTGTCCATGTTCTAGGTATGAATTCTTTAATTCAATTTACGTACAATCATGAATACACTATTTACGTACGTATAAGCAGTGAACTATTACTACTAGTATTACTAATAATAGTTAACTATTATGATATTAAGCATAAATATAGTGAACTAGCAAGCAGAACGGCTAAAGTTTATTCTATATTCTAGTTTGTTCTATGAAAATGGCTCTCCCAGCGCGGCATGTAACTCACGGCTGGTGCTGAAAGAGACATGTTAATTGCGCTAATGTGACTCTCATTAACGAGATGCTGCCTTAATGTGACTCCTATTAACGAGATGCCCTTAGCACGTTGTGAAACAGCGCCCTTTATATGCCCACCCGCTCGGTTGCAAATTACTTCTGCTTCTCTATATATTTATTCGTAAATTTAAAAATTTGTTTCGTTAGTTATTGGGGAAAAGTTAGACTATCTATTTATCTTCTTATCTGACAAATAAGTTTGCTAATTTTGAGAAAATTCCATTACAGGAATTTTTGAACGCCATTATGTCGATTTTGAAAATTTACGGCTTTTTACGTGTATTTTTGAAATTTTTTACGTCAGGCAAAAATCGAAAAATAAAATTCTATGTCTGAAGGGCCTTGAAATATATTCTTGTTTGCATGTGTAAGCTTGATATTTAGTAACTAATACTGCAGTGGATTTTCCAACTAGTTCGCGAGTTCGAATTTGTTTAAATGTTTAAAAATTTAATAAACGATCATCACAACGGATTTCAATGTTCTCAAATTCGTATGCAGACAAATACCACCCCTTCCCCCTCCCTTATCCCCTCTCACTCCTTCCCCCGGAAAAAGAACAAAAAAAAATAAAAATAAAAAAAAGACAAAAACCTGCTAGCATGTCTGGCCGCGCAAGCCTGGCGTGACGTCAAGATAACGCTAGCTCTCCTGCGTAGCGTCTTCGTCTCGCTATTAATAATTTGTTCGTCTCGAAATGACGAGACCGCCAGGGGGAGGACGAACAGATAGCTTACCAAGCGTCCCTCCCTGACACATGCCTTGTCTAGACGATGCTAGGGTAACTTTATCCTTACTCCCTTAACTGGGTTACTTATTGCTTTCTTCCCTGACTAGGGAAACTTGTGATTTCCTCCCTGACTAGGGTAACTTGTCCCTTCATCCCTGACTTGGGTAACTTATTCATTAATCACTGACTAGGGTAATTTATACCTAACTTCGTAATTAGGTTAACCTACTACCTGACTAGGGTAACTTGTGACTTACTACTGACTAGGGTAACTTATACCTTCCTCTCTGTCTAGAGTAAATTGTCACTACCTCCATGAATACAGTACAGTAACTATATAATCCCCTAATCCCTGATTACATAGGGTAACTTGCTCCTTCCCCAATGACTAGGGTAACTAATTGCTCCTTACTCCCTGACTAGGGTGACTTATCCTTTCCTCCTATTCCTTCCTACACCAACTTTTTATTAATTCCAATTTCGTACTTTTTTCTTTGAAGTTTGTACTTTCGAGTAGATGTTATCCTGCACCATTTTTGCTGTCCACATAAACGAAGCACAAACTTTATACTTTATACTTATCTTTAAGGGAAGCTTATGAGCTACAATGATCATTTATTTATATCCTTGATATAATTCCTTTATCAACAGACTGCAAATTTTATTTCAATTGATAATGTTTATAATGATATGAGTGTTTCCAGCTTGAAAGCTTGATATAAATTTAAAATAATCTTATAATAGTTATCAGCTTGAATGTCATACCTGAGGTGTGCTTGTACGTTACATTTACTTTGGTTAGCCTTATTGTTTGCGTTTTAGGCTTAATCGTTTCAGTAAATTGTAAATATAGCAATTGGCGTGAAGCACGACACAATCGCACTGTAGCCACACGTGTGTTTGGTAGACAATGCATGTGCTGATAAGAGTGCTGATAACGAGCACTATTGACGGTAATTAAGAGATACTGATAACAACTTGGCTGTCTAGACCTTGTCTGCACTTGCGTCTGTTCAAAATGGCAAGGTGATAGGGTCGAACTGGCTCCGATTGTGCAGGTTGTTTGCATGGTGTTTGTGTTGAACATATCGCAAAAGCTTATCTAAAATTAATACGTCAATTACCCCTCATGTTGTCTCAATATAATTGATAACTTTTGTTCTGTGCGTGCATTCCAAGTGTTGTGCTCTATTCTATACACTTGGTCCTTCCTCTATATACTTCCGTCACTCAATTACTATCGTATTGAGACCGCTTTACCGTATTTTTAGCGCATTTTATCATTTATGGAAAAAAGCACTATTGTGCTCGTCATGTCCGTCCGTCTGTCTGTCTGTCTGTCCGTCCGTCTGTCCGTGACTTCACGTTTTCGTCGACGAGAGAATGCGCTCTCTGTCACTCACTGCAGTGAGTATACTGTTGTATATTTTTTGTATGCATTACTTATTTGCAACCGTGACCTGATTCAAGTTAATCAATGCGGAACAATAAGATTGTTTTACCGATTGTTGTTTTAGCGACGA
>NW_025935332.1:0-630 GCF_000764305.2 Hyalella azteca | reverse complement strand
AGTTGTGCTCCACTGACAGGGGGAGTTTGGCTCCACTGACAGGGGGAGTTTGGCTCACAGGGGGAGTTTGGCTCCACTGACAGGGGGAGTTGTGCTCCACTGACAGGGGGAGTTAGACGCCACTGACAGAGGGAGTTTGGTTCCACTGAAAGGGGGAGTTTGGCTCCACTGACAGGGGGAGTTTGGCTCCACTGACAGAGGGAGTCTGGCCCCACTGACATGGGGAGTTAGACGCCACTGGCCAAAAAGTGCGTAGTGTTGCCTAACAGAAAAGTAAGAGGAACTGAAGACAAGCAGTAGATGGACAAAATAGCTCGGGCATAAGGAGTAGGAGGCCCCGAAAGGCGGGGCCCTTTTCTCCCAAGTCCCAAGGAAGGCCCCAGAAAAGCCGCGGCTTAGGAGGCCTTGAGCCTCGGTGCGGGCAGGCGCAAGAGGTGCAGGTAGTAGGAGAGGAAGGCCCACATGAGGCCCACGGCGCAGTAGGCTGACGTCAGCAGCAGCGGCAGGAACGGCAGAGCAGGAGGCGGCCAAATCTGCAGCAGGAGGAGGACATTAGGTGGCAGGAGGGGTGTGCCGTACCTGCAGCAGCAGGAGGAGGGGCAGGACGTACCTGCAGCAGCAGGAGGGGCA
>NW_025935331.1:0-396 GCF_000764305.2 Hyalella azteca | reverse complement strand
TGGACAGGTAGAAGTGTGTTAAATATCGATTATAAGATTTGTAGCAGACAGACAGACAGACAAACAAGAAGTGAAGTTAAAGAGAAGTGTTGTAAAGATAAACTTTTTTAGAAATTAAATAATTCAATGGATATTTTTCATTCATATTTTTCAATAATTCAACAATGCGAATAAATAAAAAAAAAAAGGAAAACTCCTGCTTTAAAAAAATACTTACCCCCTTGAACCTTTCAGCCGCCTTCTTGACATTAGCAGCCGACCTCGTGGCAGCAACCTCCCTATCAGCCTCCCTCTTGGCAGCAACCGCTCTCCTGTACTGCTGCAACTTCTCACTTCTAGCCGCCGATGCGAAGCTGTAACACAGAGAAAATTGCATCAATTGAAAAACTGAAAAAA
>NW_025935330.1:0-46682 GCF_000764305.2 Hyalella azteca | reverse complement strand
TACACGGTGACCCTACACGGTGACCCTACACGGTGACCCTACACGGTGACCGAGCACGTCGGAATTCGTGGCATGCGCGGCCGTGCGTGACCACGCACACGTCGTGCGTGGATCCATGCTCACGTGTTGCTTCTATTCTGCCTCAAAGTCTCTGAACATTCACAATAATTCTTGGTCATTCCTGCGAAATTTGTGAACATTATTGTAAGGGGGGTCTGCCTTGCACACTATTGTTCGTAACTAAATATAAATATTTGAAGGTAATACCGTACGCCAGCCAAGATTCTTTAAGACCGAGAACTTACGTGGACGAATTAATTATCACTAAGTTAGTAATTAACTACATGAATGCTCTAGTGTTCTCCAGGACCTGTGGGAGTGAAGAAAATGAGGGCAGCTGCCCTTGTGCCTATTTTCATTTATTACCTAATATCTAATTAACTATTTTATCAAGTAATTAACATCATGAACGACTTTTTACATCGCAGGACCTGCATGGAGGGGCAGGAGCAAGATGGCCGCTTGATTATCCTCTCAATTAACTATTTTATTAAATAATTAACATCATGACCTCCCTTGTATCCTGCAGGACTACCGCCTGATTATTCTCTCAATTAATTATCTCCTTTATTAAATAATCAACATAATAACCTCCCTTAACTGTATCCTGCAGGATCTCGGGGCGCTAGCTCAGGACTTCCGCTTGATTATTCTCTCAATTAACTATTTTATTAAATGATTAACATAATAACCTCTCTTGTATCCCGCAGGATTGCCGCTTGATTATTTTCTCAATTAACTTTTTTATTAAATAATTAACATAATAACCTCCCTTGCATCCTGCAGGACCTCGGGCACTAGCTCAGGACTGCCGCTTGATTATTCTCTCAATTACCTAAATCCTTTAATAAATAATTAACATCATGACCTCCCTTTGTGTCCTACAGGACCTGGGAGCGCTAGCACAGGACTGCCGCTTTATTATTGTCTCAATTACCTATTTTATTAAATAATTAACATCATGACCTCCCTTGCATCCTACAGGATCTTGGGGCGCTAGCTCAGGACTGCCGGCTCATGGACGCATGTCGCGGCGGTCGCTACAACTCGAGCGAGGGACCGCAGGTCTGCGGCACCAACGGCAACACCTACCTGAACCTGTGCCATCTGCGCTCCGTCGTGTGCCAGGGGGGTGCCGTGAGCCTCAAGCACGAGGGGCCGTGTCTAGGTGAGGTGCCGTGTCTAGGTGAGGGGCCGTGTCTAGGTGAGGTGCTACCTGAACCTGTGCCACCTGCGCTCTGCCGTGTGCGGGGCCGTGAGCCTCAAGCACGAGGGGCCGTGTCTAGGTGAGGTGCCGTGTCTAGGTGAGGGGCCGTGTCTAGGTGAGGGGCCGTGTCTAGGTGAGGTGCTACCTGAACCTGTGCCATCTACGCTCCGTCGTGTGCCAGGGAGGGGCCGTGAGCCTCAAGCACGAGGGGCCGTGTCTAGGTGAGGGGCCGTGTCTAGGTGAGGGGCCGTGAGCCTCAAGCACGAGGGGCCGTGTCTAGGTGAGGGGCCGTGTCTAAGTGAGGGACCGTGAGCTTCAAGCACGAGGGGCCGTGTCTAGGTGAGGGGCCATATCCAGGGCATAAAATTTCAAAAAAAAGTAAAGAGATCTTAATCATTGACGGCCTTTCAAGCAAAATCCACCAATCATAGACAAGAAAATAGAGCATAAGTACTTACGTTCACTTAGCGGGTTTTGAAAGTATAGGTCCAGGTGGGCAGGAATGTTGTGTGTGCGTCGTGTGCTTGACGTGTGCCTGCGTTAGAAGATTAATGTGCGCCGCTATTGCTGGCGGTGACGTAGTGCCTTCCAACTGCCTTAACTTCTGCTGCTTCAGCGGCAGAGAAGTGCTGGAACAAGACAACAACCAGGGGACATTTCACTCCTACCCTCGCACCTACCCTCAGTCCATCCCTCATACTCACCCCTCCCTACCCTCACCCCTACCCACATACTCAACTCTCCCTACCCTCCAACAGCGGCAGAGAAGTGCTGGGACAAGACAACAACCAGCGGGCATATCACTCCTACCCTCACTCCTAGCCTCACTCCTACCCTCACTCCTACCCTCACTCCTACCCTCACTCCTACCCTCACTCTTACCCTCACTCTTACCCTCACTCTTACCCTCACTCTTACCCTCACCCCTACCCTCACTCCTACCCTCACACTCACCCCTCCTACCCTCTACAGCTACAGAGAAGTGCTGGGACAAGCAGCGTGCGGCACAGCAGGAGCTGGCTGCGGGTGCCAAGGGCGTGTATGTGCCAGAGTGCCAGGCCAGCGGGCTGTTCGAGCCTCTACCCTCACCCTTACCCTCACTCCTACCCTTACCCTCACTCCTACCCTCCACAGCAACAGAGAAGTGCTGGGACAAGCAGCGGGCGGCACAGCAGGAGCTGGCAGCAGGTGCCAAGGGCGTGTATGTGCCAGAGTGCCAGGCCAGCGGGCTGTTCGAGCCTCTACCCTCACTCCTACCCTCACTCCTACCCTCACTCCTACCCTCTACAGCAACAGAGAAGTGCTGGGACAAGCAGCGGGCGGCGCAGCAGGAGCTGGCAGCGGGTGCCAAGGGCGTGTATGTGCCAGAGTGCCAGGCCAGCGGGCTGTTCGAGCCTCTACCCTCGCTCTTACCCTCACTCTTACCCTCTACAGCTACAGAGAAGTGCTGGGACAAGCAGAGGGCGGCGCAGCAGGAGCTGGCAGCGGGTGCCAAGGGCGTGTATGTGCCAGAGTGCCAGGCCAGCGGGCTGTTCGAGCCTCTACCCTCACTCTTACCCTCACTCCTACCCTCCCTCTACAGCTACAGAGAAGTGCTGGGACAAGCAGCGGGCGGCACAGCAGGAGTTAGCAGCGGGTGCCAAGGGCGTGTATGTGCCAGAGTGCCAGGCCAGCGGGCTGTTCGAGCCTCTACAGTGCCACACGGACACCGGGTACTGCTGGTGTGTCCTGCCCGATGGCACCCTGGTGGGGGGGTCCGCTAACGGCGCGCGCATCAAGGACCTGAACTGCACCGCTGCTGCTCATGCAGGTGATATGTTGTGTGAATGTGTTGGAATGAGTGTTTTGTGTGAAAAATTATTATAAATAATTTATTAATTAATTATTTATAATATTAATTATTTGTTTGTTTGTAGGTATTTAAAAATTAAAATTTATTTATATAGGTGTTTTTTGTGAAAGCTTATAATTATACAAGTGTTTTGTGTGAAACTTATAAGTATACATGTATTTTGTGTGAAACTGTATAATTTATACAGGTGTTTTGTGTGAAAACTGTATAAGTATACTGTATACATGTGTTTTGTGTGGAAACTTATAATTATATAGGTGTTTTAAGTGAAAACCTAATATTTATAAGTGTGTTTGTGCAACACCATACAAGATATAGTATGATATATAATTAATATTATTATGTAATAATATTGGTAGTATGTAATATAATATAATATATAATTAAATATTTATTAGTACTGAACGGCAGAATTTGTTTATTAAACAAGTTTGATTTTTTCCAGAGAACTATTTTTAAATAAATTTGCTCTTCCCTTCATAATATTCAAATATGTATGTTTTAAATATTCATATATGTATGTTGAGAAAGCACGAAAAGATATATAAAATAATAATTTCGTGTCATAAGCAGTGATTTTAGCGCATTTTCTCATTTATGGATAAAATGTACTATTGTGCTCGCCATGTCCGTCTGTCCGTCTGTCCGCCCGTCCGTCTGTCAGGTCTGTCCGTCCGTCTGTCCGTCCGTCTGTCTGTCCGTCCGTGACCTCAAGTTTTCGTCGACGAGAAAATGCACTCTCTGTCACTCACTGCAGTGAGTACCGAGTTATATTTTTTTAATATACATATGAAGTGATGGAAATTTTTATATTTAATAGATAATAGTTTATTAATAAAAATGGGTGTGAAAAATGCAATCTGCGGTCATACGTAGGCATCGTTGTATGCATTCAATGATATATTGGACGAAGACATATCTATAATATATTACAATCCAAAAAAACTTGTATTTTTTGCACTGCAAAAAGGCTATGGATATTTTTGTGATGTGACGGGACGAACGAAAGCAGCTCTCAGCTGAAAAAAAAAAATATTTTCCTCTGATTTGGTGTTTTTTTGTTGAGTTTTTGTATTATTTTAATTTTGTTTGCATTTAACAGTTGAAATAATAATTTGCTTTCGTTTTTATTAATCTCTTTATGTTCTTACTTTGTACACAATCCTATATTTTTTGCAAAATTAGAACCGTTTCAGTGGGTTTTCAAATTCAATAAATATTTGTAAAATGTCTGTAAATTTTGAAATGCTGGCGGAAAACTGTTTGTGAAGGAGTTGCATGCTATTGAAAAAATTTAATTGGCCGCCTATAAACCACCAATGATTTTCAACAAAGAAAAGCACAAATTTTTGATCGCATATTCAATCGCATGAAAAATGGCTTTGAAGATTGCAAAGATTTATAATTAATTTGTACTAACACATCTTTAATTTATTCGTCTCTATTGAGTGAATAATACAATATGTGTGAAGTATTTAATATTTTTCAGTGGGTAATTTCATCTACTTATTCTCTAGGAATTCTACCTAGATTACGTAGGTAGATAGGTAGGAATTCTACCTAGATTACGTAGGTAGATAGGTAGGAATTCTACCTAGATTACGTAGGTAGATAGGTAGGAATTCTACCTAGATTCTACCTAGATTCTACCTAGATTCTACCTAGATTAGACCTAGATTCTACCTAGATTCTACCTAGATTTTACCTAGATTCTACCTAGATTAGACCTAGATTCTACCTAGATTCTACCTAGATTTTACCTAGATTCTACCTAGATTCTACCTAGATTCTACCTAGATTCTACCTAGATTCTATCTAGATTAGGTAGTGGTAGATAAACCATATATTCTCTGAGTAGTTAAGGTGATGGTAGAGTTCGGTAGTCATGGGTTATAGGCGCGTTATGCACGGCCGGATTTAACATTTCTGTGACCATTGAAAATTAATAGAAAATCGTTAATGGCGGTTGACGCGTAACGGTCACTTCCGGTCAGCCGTTTGCCTGACCAATTTATTTATCTGACCATCTGCCTGACCAATTAATTATCTGACTATCTGCCTGACCAATTAATTATTTGACCGCCTGCCTGACCAATTAATTATCTGACCAACTGCCTGACCAATTACTTGTCTGACCATCTGCCTGACCAATTATTTATCTGACCACCTGCCTGACCAATTAATTATCTGACCACCTGCCTGACCAATTAATTATCTGACCCCCTGACACAGCAATCAGCCAGACCATTGCCCTGACCATCAGCCAGACCACTGCCCTGACCATCAGCCAGACCATTGCCCTGACCAAAAGCATTACAATAGACCATCGTTGCTGAGGGCTAATTTGGGGAATTTAAGTATAGATTCTAATATTCGTTTATGAAATATTTACATGAAGATTATATGAAGGAGAAATAATTATTGTTCTTAGGTTATATTGAAACTTATGAAAACTTACGTTAGTGGACACTATAAAAAAAAAACTTTTCAAGGAGAATGTTAGTAGAGATACGAGAGGGTTAATAAGAGAGGGTAATTAGAGTGCAAATACGTGTATGTGTATGTACGTTTATGCACGTGTGTGTACGTGCATGTACGTTTATGCACGTGTGTGTACGTGCATGTACGTTAATGCACGTGTACGTGCATGCTCCACCCCCTCCCCCCAGCGCTGCAGAGGAGGCCGGCCACCGCCCCCCAGGACCCCCACCCTGNATACCATAAGTGGGTTGATTATATCATAAGTGGGTTGATTATACCATAAGTGGGTTGATTATATCATAAGTGAGTTGATTATACCGTAAGTGGGTTGATTATGCCATAAGTGGGTTGATTATACCATAAGTGGGTTGATTATACCATGAGTGGGTTGATTATATCATAAGTGGGTTGATTATACCATAAGTGGGTTGATTATACCATGAGTGGGTTGATTATATCATAAGTGGGTTGATTATATCATAGGTGGGTCGATTAATCGATAATTGGGTTGAATATATGGTAAGTTGGTTGATTATATGCCGAGTGGATTGATTATACGCTAAGAAGGTAGATTATGTGCTAAGTGGGTTGATTTTACACTAAGTGGGTTGATTATATGGTAAGTTGGTTGATTGTACGCCAAGATGATTGATTATACGCTAAGAAGGTACATCATATGCTAAGTGGATTGATTATATGCTAAGAACGTAGATTATACGCTAATACTTAGTTGTGTTAGTTAGTCCTCTAAGAACCGCTTGTCCGCCTCAAAAAAAAATAATAATAATAAAAATAAAAAAAATATGCCTCATGTCCTAATTAATTGAATAGCAAATTGAAATATAAATATCCTATTGAAAATTAAACTATAAGTAGCCTATGGAAAATCAAATTATGAATTTCCACTTGAAAAGTAAATGATTAATTTATTTCCTTTAGAAAATAAATTATTAATTTGCACGTGAAAATTGAGTTATAAATTTCCATAGGAAAATTAAATTTTAGATTTAAACTTGAAAATTAAATTATACATTTCCACTTTAAAATCAAACTATGAATATTCAATTGAAAATTAAATTATAAATTTTAAAATGAAAATTAAATTAGAAATTTCCACTTGAAAATTAAATTATAAATACCAACATGAAAATTAAATAATAATTTCCACTTGGAAACTAAATTATACATTTTTACTTAATTAAATTATGAATTTCCACTGGAAAATTAAATTATAATGTCCACTTGATAATTAAATTATAAATTTTTCTACAAAATGAAATTATTTATTGCGAAATTATGAAATGAAATTTATTATTACATTGCGTGAATGAACGTAGGGAAAAAACATGCACAATTTCACACACTTGTTTTTTCCGTATAGTGTGCAATAAAGTGTTACTCCCATGTAGCGTACAATAAAGTGTTACTTCCATGCAGTGTACAATAAAGTGTTTAGTGTACAATAAAATGTTACTTCTCTTAAATTACTAGACAGATTTAGCAAATATCTTACATGGCATGTTGACAACATTCAGCTGTACATTTTCATCATGAATCATAGAATCTAGATTCTTGTTATTTTAGAAATAATGATGTAGGAATGCATTCGTTCTATCGTTACGTAATGCGCACAAACTAGCAAAATTCAATAGTTTTTAGAAGTTTTGTACAGTTTAGCAGAATTTAGTATAATAGTTATATGTTCGAGCACTATTCAATACACCAATTCAAACAATAGTTACACTTTCGGGCACTATTTAATACAAGAGTTCATACAATAGTTACACCTTCGGGCAGTAAATACAACAGTTCATACAATAGTTACACTTTCGGGCACTATCTAATACAACAGTTCATTCAATAATTACACCTTCGGCACTATTTATTACAACATTTCATACAATAGTTACACCTTCGGGCAGTATTTCATACAACACTTCATACAATAGTTCCACGTTCGGGCACTTTTTAATACAACAATCCATACAATACATGTAGTTACACCTTCGGGCATTATCTAATACAACAGTTCATACAATACATGTAGTTACACCTTCGGTCACTATTTAATACAAAACTTCATACAATAGTTACACCTTGGGGCACTATTTAATACAACAGTTCATACAATAGTTACACCTCCGGACCCTATCTGATACAACATTTAATACAAAGTAATGCCTTCGGGCACGCCGCTCTACCAAAGGTGAGGGTTTTAAACTGTTCCCATTTTCTGCATAATGTTTGTGATAAGATTATCAGATTATTGCTATTAACTCTTTAAGATTAGAGAGAATGTTAAGGCTGTTCCAAACGCCTGAGTGTAACTAACACATTACGTGTGTGCATGTAAATTGTGTGCACATGAAACTTTTGAACACAAAAAAGCTTGTATGGACATTAAACTTGTGTTCGCAAGACTTGTGTACACACAAATGTTTACACAAGTTTACTTGTGTAAACGCGAGTTTACACAAGCAAAACTTTGTGTTTACAAGCAAGTTTGTGTATACACAAGCAAAACTTGTGTACACACAACATTTGTACAAACACAACTTGTGTACACACTAGCAATACATTATTTATTATGAATGCGTTTTCGCTGCCTTGTTTACGTGCTTTTGTTGTTGCATGCATACGCCTGCTTCTTTTTTCCAGCAGTGTACGAAATAGGGAAATGGGGAAATAGTAGGGAAAATAGGGAAATGGGGAAATAGTAGGGAAAATAGGGAAATGGGGAAATAGTAGGGAAAATAGGGAAATGGGGAAATAGTAGGGAAGATAGGGAAATGGGGAAATAGTAGGGAAAATAGGGAAATAGGAGGGAAATGGCGCACACTGAATATTTTCTCAAGTAATATTACGTATTCAGTGGCTGTTTTTTTTTTGTTGAAAATTTTAAATTAAAAAAAACGCTCGACGTCATTTAATCGAATTAGTTACTAGAATTGAACGATTTAAAGTAATCACAGTAAATAATTGTTAAATAATAAGTGTTATTTATTTACTAAATTAAATATTTAAACCAAGAATAATTTGATATTTAATTGAAAATATTTTTAGCGTTTCGGGACAATTTCCAGCAATTTCCAGGCTGGAAATTAGATTTTCTTTAGGTGAGGACATTTAGCCGCTGACATCACACGTGGACATTTGCGAGAATATCCTAGAATATCCTCTGAACAGTATCCTGTTGTCCGTGGTTAGGAATTGTGGAAATTTGTATGTCCACAAAATTTTCGGTTGTCCAGAATAATATCCTGCCAAGGATAATATCCTGCCCAGAATAGTATCCTGCCCAGAATAATATCCTGCCCAGAATAATATCCTGCCCAGAATGTTATCCTGTTCAGAATAATATCCTGCCGAGAATAATATCCTGTTCTAGAATAATATCCTGCCCAGAATAATATATTGCCCAGAAAAATATCCTGCCCAGAATAATATCCTGCCCAGAATAATATCCTGCCCAGAATAATATCCTGCCCAGAATAATATCCTGCCAAGAATAATATCCTGCCCAGAATAATATCCTGTCCAGAATAATATCCTGCCCAGAATAATATCCTGCCCATACATGTCGCGGCGTTCATGTCTCATGCCCATGCTCGGCATAACTCATTCCAGCGGCCGACCCCCTACATGGCATGTGCTGTGTGCTGCGTGCTGTGTGCTGCGTGCTGTATGCTGCGTGCTGCGTGCTGTATGCTGCGTGCTGCGTGCTGTGTGCTGTGTGCTGTGTGCTGCGTGCTGTGTGCTGTGTGCTGCTTGCTGTGTGCTGCGTGCTGTGTGCTGTGTGCTGTGTGCTGCTTGCTGTGTGCTGCGTGCTGTGTGCTGTGTGCTGTGTGCTGCTTGCTGCGTGCTGTGTGCTGTGTGCTGTGTGCTGCTTGCTGCGTGCTGTGTGCTGCGTGCTGTGTGCTGCGTGCTGCGTGCTGCGTGCTGTGTGCTGCTTGCTGTGTGCTGCGTGCTGTGGCTGGTCTAATGGCCCATGAATAAGGGCTGGTCTAGTAACCCATGAATAATGGCTGGTCTAATGACCCATGAATAATGGGTCTAGTGACCCATGAATAATGGCTGGTCTAATAGCCCATGAATAATGGCTAGTCTAATGACCCATGAATGATGGCTGGTCTAATGGCCCATGAGTATAAACGATGAGGCGCCTTCATGGTAGTGTGTGTCTATACTCACTCATCACTCAGCTCTCTAACTCAGCTCGAATAAACTTCATTTACCCACTCACCAATTCGTCTTACTCACGCATCAGTCGGAAGCCGCGGGCCCGCCAGACTCAACAGTTTACTCGCGTCAGGCTAATTAACCTGAGGCTGATGAGCCTTACGCAGACTTTCTTTGTCGGGCACGCAGCCTTTCTCCGTCGGGCACGCAGCCTTTCTCCGTCGGGCACGCAGCCTTTCTCCGTCGGGCACGCAGCCTTTCTTCGTCGGGCACGCAGCCTTTCTCCGTCAGGCACGCAGATTTTCTCCGTCGGGCTCGCGGCCTTTCTTTGTCGGGCACGCAGCCTTTCTCCGTCGGGCACGCTGCCTTAAGTTTCTCCGTCGGGCACGCAGATTTTCTCCGTCGGGCTCGCGGCCTTTCTTTGTTGGGCCCGCAGCCTTTCTCCGTCGGGCACGCAGCCTTAAGTTTCTTTGTCGGGCACGCAGCCTTTCTCTGTCGGGCACGCAGTCTTTCTCCGTCGGGCACGCAGCCTTTCTCCGTCGGGCACGCAGCCTTTCTCCGTCGGGCACGCAATATTGTGACGATGTTATGTGTTCGCAGGAGATGTTGTGACGATGTTATGTGTTCGCAGGAGATGTTGTGACGATGTTATGTGTGCGCAGGAGATGTTGTGACGATGTTATGTGTGCGCAGGAGATGTTGTGACGATGTTATGTGTGCGCAGGAGGATGTCACAAGTCGCGACGTTTCATCTTCGTCGAGAACGTCGCACGTCACATCCTCGACGAGTATCAACGTCTGCCTTCGTCTCCACGTCAGTCGCGTAAAAAAACTAAAAAAGCAAAACGTAAGTAAATTAAATTCTTTTCCATTCTTTATCCCCTAATTCCTGATCACCTTCTTTATATGAACTAATTACCCTCTTCATAAGTCGTTTAGGAAATAAAGAAATTACAAGCATTTCCCATCTATCTCTAACATCCCTTCTAAGTGTTTAGGTCCCCATATATTTATTATCTATACTCATTTATTTGTTATGTAAAGACAAATTTATTATCTATAGCCATATATTTGGTTATTTATAAATTTATTTATTATCTATATACGTGTTATCTTTGTTTATTTATAGGTTTATGCGTTGTTTATTTATGTCTAAATTGATTCTCGTGTTGACTTTTCGAATCTTGTACGACTCCTTGCAATATGAAATAATAATTTATTATCTTATATCTTTATCTTTCGATTTTTTCTCTTCACGATTCACTTCTCACTTTCCTGCTGGCTTAAACTGTTAACCTTTCAATTGCCTTTACTTCTTTTCTTATCACTTCCTTTGTTTTCAATATTTAAAATTTTTAAAAATATAGTTTCCTTAGCTTCCCTTCTCGCGGTATTATTTTAATTTGTTTATTTCTAATGATATTGTTTTTCATTTTTCATTCGGTGAGACCAGAACATAGGTAGCAGAGATTAAATTAAAAATTTACATGGAAATTCTTACTTGTCGATGTTAACCTCTTCAAAAAATGTTGATGGAAAGCAATATTATGAACTTTAGCGCCTCAACCCTGCCCTTATGGTCAACCCTACAATTCCCTTATAATCACCCCTACCGTTCCCTTATAATCACCTCCAACCCTGCGTCATAATCACCTCAAGCCCTGCCTTATTATCACCTCAATGTTGTAAGTCAAACTCGAAGCGACTCATTAAGAGCTTTAATCCAAAAGAAAGCAATATTCTGAAACAAGATAACACTTCTATAGAAAATACAAAGAACGAAATAACTGGATATATTCATACATGAAATGTCACACGTAAAGCGGTAAATAGCTGGATACTTACAGAGAATGAGAATAGCTGTGAACATTGCAAGAGTCGAGCCATTCCCCAGGTTCAGACCAGCTGACGGCGGCGCTGACGTGGAAGTTCAACACCCTGGACATCAACAGCGTCGGTCGCCTTCTAATCACCCCCCCCCCTCTATAATCACCCCCTTATAATCACCCCCTGACCCCACAGGCTCAGACCAGCTGACGGCGGCGCTGACGTGGAAGTTCAACACGCTTGACGTCAACAGCGACGGGCGCGTGACGGCGCGGGAGTACCGGGGCATCAGGCGCGTCGTCACCCCTCATAATCACCCCCCATAATCACCCCTCATAATCACCCCCTAACCCCCCAGGTTCAGACCAGCTGACGGCGGCGTTGACGTGGAAGTTCAACACGCTTGACGTCAACAGCGACGGGCGCGTGACGGCGCGGGAGTACCGGGGCATCAGGCGCGTCGTGCGGCGCATCGTCAAGCCCCGCGCCTGCGCCAAGCTCTTCCCGCTGCTCTGCGACGCTGACGCTGACGCTGCCGTGTCGCGGCGCGAGTGGCAGCAGTGCTGGCGTCAGTACATTCTTTATTATGTTTTGAAGATTTATGAATAATGTAGGACGTGTGGTTTTATGTAGATGGTATATTATTGATATATTATTACCACTGTTAGGAGATATTGAAGTTAATTGTTTAATAGTGCAGTCACTATTGGAGTGGCAGCAGTGCTGGCGTCAGTACTTTCTTTGTTATGTGTTTGAAGATATATGGATAGGTTAGGACGTGTGGTATTATGTAGATGAGCAAAATTATTTGCTGAGTAGATTCTCACTCATGACCCATGAATAATGGCTGATAACGCATGCATAAGTAGGGACAAATCATGAGTCATAAAGATGAGGCTGAGTAAATTCTCACTTATGCTCACATCACTCATAATGAGGCTGAGTAACATCTCACTCTTGCTCACATCACTCATAATGAGGCTGAATAACTAATTAAGTATTCTTGTTCACCAGGCGCTTCAATCCAGCCCGGACCTGTGGCTCGTAAACCTCCTGGTAAGTAATGGTAATATAACGATAATATAATGATGGTAGTAATGGTAGTGGAGTATAATGGTAGTAATGATAGTTGAGTATAATAATTTTATCTTGAATAATAATATATTATAATAATGGTAAGTATGATAAATAATGGTAATGTAATGGTAATATAATGATGGTAGTAATGGTAGTTGAGTATAATGGTATTATAATGGTAGTAGAAATGGTAGTATAATGATGGTAGTAATGGTAGTTGAGTATAATGGTATTATAATGGTAGTAGAAATGGTAGTATAATGATGGTAGTAATGGTAGTTGAGCATAAAGATTTTATATCGAATAATAATATATTAATAATGGTATGTATGATAAATAATACTTTGATCTTAGCCGCTCATAAGACGCTTTTATTTTGTTTAAACTTTAAATTCTATTATATGTTATCTCATTATTCTTCGCTTTAAGTTCTATTGCAAGTTATCTCATTAATCGTCGTATTAATACGATTGAAGCTTCAGGGATAAATTAAGTGGTTCGTCATACTAAATTATTCTAAGTGGTTTATAATATAACATTCTGCGTAACAGAAACAATAATTAAAACTTCTAATAGACAATAAAACGTCAATATTTTGCGTAATATTCCTTGAAATTTCTAACGTCAAGGCATTTTATCTGAATATTCACAATTTGTATAGTGTTGATTTAAGAAAATTTGGAGGCATTATGTATATATAGATGATAATTCATTTGACCAATAATGATCACCATTGTGAATTCATATATTAGGCTTAGATGTAACTAACGGCGTATATCTCACCATATATCTCACTATATCCCACCATATATCTCGCCATATCCTGCCATATATCTCACTATATTATTGTGTCTCGCTATATCTCGCCATATATCTCACTATATCCTGCCATATATCTCACTATATTATTGTGTCTCGCTATATCCGCCATATATCTCACTATATCCTGCCATATTATTGTATCTCACTATATCTCTCCTAATATCTCACCATATCCTGCCATATATCTCGCCGTATTCCTGTATCTAGCTATATATCGCCTAATATCTCGCTATATCCTGCCATATATCTCGATACATTCTTGTATATTATTTTATTATATTAAAATTATTTATATTATATTATTTTATCTCGCTATATCTCTCCTAGTATCTCATTATATCCCGTCATATATATCGCTATATTCTTCAGAGAGGTTCATCAGAGATGAATATTTCATCATTATATACAATATTCAGCGTTCGACATCTCCAGCTATACAGTTATTATCAAAATATTTAGAGAAGCTCGGTAAAAGAAAAGTTTCGGGATTGATCTAAAGGAAATAAATTCTAGTATATTTACAATGAATGCAAAATACATTAATTTTGTACACGTCTCGTGTTTACACAATGTACACAAGCGGGATGAGGATAAAAGCTTCTGTGTGAGTGTATGAGCTCTGTATACACATCCTGACACAGATATACAAGCCCCACGTCTGCCGGACGCCGCTGTATAACATTATCTTGCTGCACGCTGACATATAACATTATCTTGCTGCACGCTGACATATAACATTATCTTGCTGCATGCTGACATATAACATTATCTTGCTGCATGCTGACATATAACATTATCTTGCTGCATGCTGACATATAACATTATCTTGCTGCATGCTGACATATAACATTATCTTGCCTAGAATTAAAATCAGTTAAACACTCTTTCTTCTGCTGTGAGTTTTTTTTAATCAAACATTGAAAAATTTAGAAAAATTCTCATCTGGAAAATTATTTCTAGAAATTAGTATCGACAAAAAATTTTTCTAACAATTTTCCACGTTATTTACCATCTTTTCGAATAGAAATTAGTGTCATGATGACCTAAATTTACGGAAAATTTTCAAACAATTTGCACATTATTTGCCATCTTTTTAAAGTAATCGATTATTAACATGCGATTATTTAAGGTAACAATTAAGTTTTTAGCACAATTTTTCATCTGGAAAAAAATGCCACGTGTAAATCATGGGATTTTTCCGCCTTACTTTCCCTCGACCAGTTGCCGCTTTCATTGTGGGATCAAAGTAAATTTGTGTGTGAAAATGAGTCAAGTTTGTGATGTTTTGGCTGGATAAAAGGTAGCGCTTTGTTTATGGGAGTTTTAGGGGCGTGTTTAGAGCGTCAGTTCGGCCACTCGAGTTTGTTTATGGGAGTTTTAGGGGCGTGTTTAGAGCGTCAGTTCGACCACTCGACTTTGTTTGGACAAGCGCTTGCAAGCAGAGCCCTCCCTCCGCGTTAAATGCAGTTTCAAGCATCATTCATTAAACATTTTAAAATTTATTTGATAATATTACCCTATTAACAATCCTATTTCTCACTATTTGCCTAATTTTACGTCATATGTTTAAGTAATTCATTTTTTATTGCAGACTACTCTTCTAATTTTTTTTCATTTATGGAAAAAAGGCGATATTTTTTCATATTGGTAATTTCCGATTTACTTTCTTGTCAACTTTATCTTTTTCTCTGAATACTTAACCTTTCATGTGGCCTTAACTACACTCTTTATTTATGATCTGCAAAAACTTCATGCACATTCATCTATAATTATAATCCTCGCACATACCTTATATTGTAACACATATACTTCATTCTTAAATTAAATTGAGCATGTCAAGTTCATCTTTAATTATCCAATTATGGTTAATCATTAATAAACCTAATACAACAACCAAAATAAATGGTTGAAATTAGGTCGAGGTTATTTTCATTATTATTATCGTCTTCACTGTGCAAAATGCAGGAATTGTTTCAGTGCATTTTTTTAGCGCATTTTCTCATTTATTGAAAAAAAGGCGCTATTGTGCTCGCCATGTCCGTCCGTCTGTCCGTGCGTCCGTCTGTCTGTCCGTCTGTCCGTCCGTCCGCCCGTGTGTCCGTCCGTCTGTCCGCCCGTCCGTCCGTCCGTGACCTCAAGTTTTCGTCGACGAGAAAATGCGCTCTCTGTCACTCACTGCAATAAGTACTATTAATAGTACAATAATATTAATTAATGCCGTATCATTAATTTATGCCGTATCATTAATTAATTTTTATTTATTTTGTGTCCCAGGTACCACAACCCCGCGCCCCAACCCCCGCAAGTGCACCCGCCGGGGGTGTAGGACCCCCACCACCCCCACCACCCTCCACCACCCCCACCACTCCCCACCCCCCCTTAAAAAAGCGTTAAGAATTGAATACAATTTTATGTAATTTGATTGAGAGCGAAACAAAAACTAGTATATTGAGTAAATATGGCTTAGAGAATTTTTTCTATTAGAAATTAATGACCGAGATTTATGTGTCGCTCTAAAGGCGAAGCTTCAGTTGCTTTTGTGTCACGCATGGCTGTACAAATCCTATAAGTTAAGTTCTATTTCTCCATGCATATGGAATAACGTTGATTGCGTGTTGATTTCGTTGGAACGACAACTTCAAATCATTTAAATCATCATTAATTTAAACGAAAGATTTAAAACGTCAGAAGCCTGGCTTGAAGAAGCTTGAGATGGTTTAGTCTTAGTCTAAATGACTTGTGCGTCGAATAAATTATAATGGAGTCGCCAGATCTAACTTTTATTAAAGGCTGTGACCCGAAAATTTTCAATGCTGAAACCTAAATTTTAGTTTCTTGTTTGATGATTTCGAATAAAAATGAAAATTGCCGGTACAGTTTCAGTGCCACAATAACAGCAAGTGCCGGTACCGTTACACAATAACAGCAGGTGCCGGTACCGTTACACAATAACAGGAGGTGCCGGTACCGTTACACAATAACAGCAGGTGCCGGTACCGTTACACAACAACAGAAGGTGCCGGTACCGTTACACAATAACAGGAGGTGCCGTTACACAATAACAGTATGCGCGGTACCGTTGCAGGGGGGCAGGGGGCGACGTGCCGGGATGAACGCGTCAAGGCGGAGCGCCAGGCGCGCAGTAGCGGCAACGGAACCGTCTTCGTACCGGAGTGTGATGACCGCGGCCGGTATCGCCGGTACCAGTGCTTCGGAGTGCCCGAGACATCATGTGAGTGGCAGGAGTGGGGGAAACGACATGTTGGGTTCATTGCTGCCACCACCGCCACTTGTCGTAACATTGGGCTTTGTCCAACTTCATAATTTAGTCATATTTCTATCCGTGGTTAAAAACGCTAGAGGGAATAACAGCCTATGAACTCTGGTTTCTAAAGCCACAGCGCCGTATGTCTAAAGCCACAACTTAAGCTTGCTAAAGGTAAGCATGGTCATACTGCATCTGGCCAAACTTACTCCGGCCTAATCACTTCTGGCCTAACCTACACACATTGCAACATTTCTCCACTCAAAACGAACCTGAAGGGACTCAACCTAACCTCATTGACTGCAGGAAGTTAGAGGGGCGGGGCAAATGAGCAGGGAGAGCCAGTCATTGGCTGCAAGAAGGTTGTGACTTGGGACAGCGTGAATAGGTTAGGCCAGAAGAGGTTAGGCCAGAAGGGGTTGGGCCAGAAGAGGTGAGGCCAGAAGAGGTGAGGCCAGAAGAGGTGAGGCCAGAAGAGGCTAGGCCAGAAGAGTTTAGGCCAGAAGAGATTTGGCCAGAAGAGGTTAGGCCAGAAGTGGTTAGGCCAGAAGAGGTTAGGCCAGAAGGGGTTAGGCCAGAAGGTGTTAGGCCAGAAGAGGTTAGGCCAGAAGAGGTTGGGCCAAAAAAGGTTGGGCCAGAAGGGGTTGGGCCAGAAGAGGTTAGGCCAGAAGGGGTTAGGCCAGAAGGGGTTAGGCCAGAAGAGGTTGGGCCAAAAAAGGTTGGGCCAGAAGAGGTTAGGCCGGAATAGTTCAAGCCGTCTGCAGAACTGCCTGCTTCTGAGCGAGCAAGTTCAAGTATTGCCGTTATTATCCTTAAGCAGTGTGTCTCTGGTCTGTATTACGGTGTTCCAGCGAATTTTGCAGCTTCTAGTTCTGTGCTTGAGTACAGTTATCGCATGCTGTGGCTGGGCGTTGAGTCCAGGGCTTAATTAGGAGTTGAATTTGTGGCCAACGGCTGCGCCCTCTCCCTAGCAAAATTTAGAGTCACCCCAGCTTCTGGTAATCAAAATCAGAAGCTGACGCGTCTGTAAATTTTCACTGGGAGCTGTTACATCACCACCGTCACCACCACCTGGCATGTGTATCTTGCAGGGTATTGTTTCTGCGTAAGTGTGCGTACCGGCAAGATACTCCAAGCTACCACCCACAACAACAGCGTACCACAGTGCACCAGCATGATACTCCCCACTAAACCATGGCCTCGTGAGTACATTAAGTGGTGTAGTGGTGTCGGTATAAAGGTGTTAATATGTAGTAGGTATGTGTCGTTTCGAAATCGCGGAATTGCCGATTTTTTAAATCAGCAGCCAGTTTACCGAATCTGTATTATGTTGCTGATTCAGAAAATCGGACGTTAAAGTTACAGTTATAACATAAATCGACAGCTAGAGTTAGTAGAGGTTAGGTCAAGTTCGGTCAAGTTCCTATATATTTAAATATTTAAAAAAAACTTGGCTGACTGTCCTGATCACGGATTCCTAAAGCATAGAAATGCTGATTCTATACAGATTCGGCAACTGGCTACCGATTCCATAGAATCGGCAATTCCGCGGATTCGGCACGACATAAAAGTATATGAAGTGCATGTTTTCGATACATGTGCCTGAATTTATTTTATCTATAATACCTTAGACCCATCATTCGACTTGAAGCAACACCCCTATTCAGGCCAAAAATATAAGAATCGTCAACATGGCGCGATCTTTCAATCATGCTGACCTTTTCCATGAATGCATTTAGCTTTATTGTCGATGTATTCGCGTATTAATTGGCACAACGTTTTTGCTAATGTAAATGCATATATTTGTCAGTGCTTTATAATCTCCTACAACAAAGAGCCAGAAAATGTTGTATGTCGTTTAATTTAATGTGGAAATTCCATGCTTGTGCATCATAAATGTACATCTGTACCAAGCAAGCTGGCAGTGTAATTTTAATTAATATATTTAGTTTGAATTACTGTGAATCCATCTGTTAATGACCACCTCCTTGATCCAACTTTTGGATCAAAGATCAAACTTTTGGATCTAAGATCCAACCTTTGGATCAAAGATCCAACCTTTGGATCAAAGATCCAACCTTTGGATCAAAGATCCAACCTTTGGATCAAAGATCCAACCTTTGGATCCAACCTTGATCCTTTGGGGTCCAACCCTTTCGTGCCCCTAACCCCTTAATTACACCCCAACGTGGCCAAACAGACTCCCCTGTTAACTCAACCCCCCTGGGGTTCAACCCTGTTCTGGGTTGCAGATTGCAGGCAACCCCAAGAGGAGCGAGAGTTCCTAGACGCGCTACTTGACCATTTGTTGGGCAGCGCGGGGTGAGTTCTTCTAAATAATAAAAATAATTAATATAATATATTATTATAACTTTTTAATGTTACCGTATTTATGGAAACATTAGCTCATATTATTTGTGATATAATATAAAATTGTGGTATAAAACGCTTCTTGCAACTCGTTGTTATGTATCACAAGAGCTAGACTGTATGTTTTTTTTACAATTGTTCTGACGAGTTTACAGGGTCCCTTGACTGGTTGACAGGGTCCCTTGTCGAGTTGACAGGGTCCCTTGTCGAGTTGACAGGGTCCCTTGACGGGTTGACAGAGTCCCTTGACAGGTTAACAAGGTCCCTTGACTGGTTCCCTTAATGGGTTGACAGGGTCCCTTGACCAGTTGACAGGGTCCCTTGACCAGTTGACAGGGTCCCTTGACCAGTTGACAGTGTCCCTTGACCAGTTGACAGAATCCCTTGACCAGTTGACAGGGTCTTTGACGGTCAACAGGGTCCCTTGGCGGGTTGACAGGGTCCCTTGACTGGTTGACAGGGTCCCTTGACGGGTTGACAGGACACCTTGACAGGTTGACAGGGTTAATAACATTCACCCCCATACCCCCAGGGCGGGTGGGGGGCAGGCGAGGGAGGCGGGGGTGGGGCGGGTGTTCGCTGAGCTCGACGCGAACAACAACAACAAAATAGACCGCAGCGAGAAGAAGATGCTTAAGGAGCGAGTCATGAGGTGTGTGGTGTGTGGTGTGGTGTGGTGTGGTGTGGTGTGGTGTGGTGTGGTGTGGTGTGGTTACCGTGTGGTGACCATATGACCTTATAATGAGTTCGGGACTTCCTAGTCCCCGGTCACGTCCGACGACGACCCGGTGGTGTGGTGTGGTGTGGTGTAGTGGTGTGGTGTGGTGGTGTGATGTGGTGTGGTGTAGTGGTGTGGCGTGGTTACCGTGTGGGTTGTCCTCTATGCCTGTAACAGTGGTGTGTTTGCCCTCATAACCATGTTGTGTTTGCCCTCATAACCGCGTTGTGGTTGCCCCTATAAGTTAAGTGGCCCAGTGGTTACAGTTCAGAGTACCAAGATTGGCGCAGAGAGGCGCGGGTTCGATCCCAGCTCTGTACGCCAGTTTCTGGTCAGAATCGGCGAGGAGGCCGGGCGGTTAAGCACAGCAGAATTGTAGCAGTGAGTTGCGAGTTCGAGACCGCAAAATGCTGTGAATGTTCTGCAATGTTAAGAATCGGCGACAGGCCTACGGCCTAATAAACGCTGAAACCGCTTATATAACCATGTTGTGGTTGCCACTCATAACCATGTTGTGGTTACCCCTCTCAACCATGTTGTGGTTGCCACTCATAACCATGTCGTAGTTGCCCGCACAACCATGTCGTAGTTGCCATACAAAACCAAGTCTTATTAGCCACAAAAAACCATGTTATGGTTGCCATACAAAACCATGTTGTGGTTGCCCTCACAACCATAACATGCTTGCCCCTCACAACCATGTTATGNCATGTGGTTGCCCTCACAACCATGTAGTTGCCCCTCACAACCATGTGGTTGCCCCTCACAACCATGTCATGGTTGCCTCCCACAACCATGTGGTTGCCCCTCACAACCATGTCATGGTTGCCTCCCACAACCATGTGGTTGCCCTCACAACCATGTGGTTGCCCCCCACAACCATGTCATGCTTGCCCCTCACAACCATAACATGGTTGCCATACAACCACGTTATGGTTGCAGCATGGAGCGGTTGCGTCGCTGTGGTCGGCACATCCACAAGGTGTGCGACGCTGACGACGACCGAGCGATCACTGCGCTCGAGTGGCGGACCTGCCTGCTGGGGGGGCCGCCCCCCCACCCCCGCCACCCTAACCCCAAACGTGGGTGTTACTGTCTTATTTTTTTTATTAGTATAACAAGATATATAAGATCCATTTAAATACTCATATTTTATATTTATTTCTATTATAAGAAATTTAAGATCCATTTAAATACTCGTATTTTGTATTTATTTCTATCACAAGAAAAATAAGTTTCATTTAAACGCAAGATTTATTTACTCGTATTTTGTATTTATTTCTATCACAAGAAAAATAAGTTTCATTTAAACGCAAGATTTATTTACTCATATTTAGGTATTTATTTATAGTAGAAGAACTATAATTTCTATATAGTAAACCTAAGATTTATTTACTTTACCATGCTTCAATTTTGTATATATTTGTATTACAAGAAATATAATTTCTATATAAACTAAGATTCATTCACTATGTTTGTTTTTATTTACTCATATCTCATGTTTATTTTCAATAATGTTTATTTTTTTATTTTCTTGATTGTTTGTTGGTACTTTATTTCATTTAATTCTTTTTCTCATGATTTTGTTATCGGTGTAATTGACTATCGTTATATTTCTGTGTTTAAATATATAATTCAATAACTACGATACAGAGGCGTGCTCGCTTACAATGAAATATATAAATACTAAATCATTAATAAATGGTTCATAGTCTAAATTATCTCACGCAAACAAATATTAAGTTCTCTTTATATCCAAAATATCACCGTATTGGAGATAAAAAAGATTGAATATTGGTGTTTGCCATTTCGTAATTGAGAATATTGTCACTATATTTACCTAATGTGAATTAAAAATGGAAAATTTTAATGAACATTGGCGCTTATCATTTGGTAACAGAGAATATTGTCAAAATATTTACGCAATGTGAATTAAAAATGCAAAAATGTCATTTGGTGATTGAGAATATTGTCACTATATTTACGTAATGTGAATTAAAAATGGAAATTTTTTGATAATTTTGGTTCATATGTCAATTCAGACCCGCGACGCGGCAACATAACGGGCGCTGCAGCGGAGAAGAACTGGCAACTCATTAATCCCTTCGAGGCGATCCTTAAGCCTGAGGAGGAGGAAACTTGAAATCCTACGAGTGCAAGACTTCAAGCTTGACCTTCATGTCCTTATGTCAAGCTTAGGACTTCCATGTCCATGGTCATGCTGATGCGCCGCCTTCGTCGTCCGCCGTCGACGTCGCGCGGTGGCTGCCAGACGTATTGCATTTAGCTTTCACCTGCGCTCTATAGGTTTATGAAAATTAATACGATTATAGGTCATTAAATTAGGTACCTACTCACTGCAAATTTTTTTTGTTTTTGGTGATATTATTTAAAATTTAGGCAGCTCCGGGGAGTCACATGTAGCAATTGCGTGGCCCGACAAACGAACCTTAATGACAAGTATTAGTTTCAAGTATCAATTAAACTCTATTTCATATGTAATTGGTCTTCAATGCGATGAAATATTATTGCTAAAAGCGATTCTTTATGAACGGATTGAACAAATTAAGCGACTAGTCACCAGCGAGAATTTGTCACAAAAATCATTTTCTAAAGCTACTTATCATTTCCTCGGAGTTTATTACAATATTCACTGTAATAATATTTATTAGGTATTATTCACGACCAAGAAACCAAGATAGATGTTCCTCAAGTTAATTAGAAAGCTGGACGCGGCATTTCTGAAGCAATTTTTTCATCTCTCAAAGTTTCTGGTTCAGTAGACGAAGGTTTGGTTTAAGTGAAGGCATCCTGAGCCTCAATGTGATATTTTAGCGATAATCTTGCGGCGAAAAACGCATGTTAGTTTATCTTAAAGAGGCCTTGATGACACGAAACGCGGTGTTGGTGACACGAAATGTGGCGTTGGTGACACGAAAAGCGGGGTTGGTGACACGAAAAGCGGGGTTGGTGACACGAAACGCGGTATTGGTGACACGAAATGTGGCGTTGGTGACACGAAACGCGATGTTGGTGACACGAAACGCGTTGTTGGTAACACGAAATGTGATGTTGCCATGTTGGTGACACGAAATGTGGCGATGGTGACTTGGTTGCGGCACGAAATGTCACACAAAAGTGTTGACACGAACTGTGTGGATGTTAAGAGAAAAATTGCTTATTATGACAGGGTAAATATGTGTTCTTGAATATAGTGCATGGTATGGTGTTGAGATCATCTTAGGATATGATGATTTTAGCGGCAGAAGATGTAGTGTTGATAGTCTATTATAATGAAGCATTGAAGGTAATGACGAATTTATTGATGTTTGAAATGTATGGCGCTGATTTGACGATATCGAGGGGGTAACTTTGTGGAGTCCATTTATTGGTACGGAAGTTGTGGTACTTGGAATTAATAAACGTTTTTTTTGGAATTATGTAAACTTTTTTGGTGGCGTAGCATGGAGTTCATGTCGAAATAACAACAAATAACATAAAAATTATGTGTTGAATGAAGCAGATGGCTCGGAATGTTATGCTGAGTTTTGACACGGCGAAATATCGTTGTGTTGGAATGAAACAAACGAGAATTGTATGAAAAATATTAATGTTTATGCGAAAAGAAACAGTGTGAGGGATTGTCGGCTCGGTTGAGTGAAATTTCTAGTCTACGTGAGAGACGGGCGAGCTAAATACCTTAAGTCTAAGTCATGTTCATAGCGACTATCTTAAGCGGGCACTGCTAATTATATGTTAACGCACATCAAGCACTTTCCCTTCTTTAAATGTTTATAATTTTGTGCTGCTTTGGCGTTAACAAATGTTAAAGCTTTCAGCGTCCAAGGCGTCGTGACACCTAAAACGTAACAAAAAGAACTACATTCAGATAAATTATGACACTTTGTACTAATAGCGTTGAAATTTTTTTTTTTTTTTTTTGTCACCCTGACCCATCTTGGCTTGGCGAAAGGGCCTATCAGTGCTACGCGCATAAAGTGTGTATGGACATATGACACATTCGTTCCCTTGATTGTACGTTTCCTTAAAGAAGTCAAGGTAGGCAATTCAAGCCTCTGAATGCTGCGTCTGGACAGTCAAGATAAACACTCGTGTCACCTTCCTAGAGATGCCATTCTTACCTAATTGTTTTAGCGGTACACATTAAAATGTCTTTCACAAGAGAGAATTCTGTGAAAATTTTCATCAAACATTATTCTCAAGCTGCACAAGAGGGAATTCGGAGAAATTTTTTGTTAAAAAATGTTCCCAAGCTGCGCCATAGATGTTCTGTTGATAATTTCTTAACGTTCATCGACCGTCGGTTTTGGTAAGCAATGCCAATCAATTATTAATATTATAGAGCATTAAAGTACTCATTGTACGCTCTAAAATTGTACTTAATAGTAATTAAACGTTTTATGTACATCAGACAGAACCGATAATATACATAATCTACTGCGCCGAGAGCGGAGGCTTGATGTTTGACTAAGAGGAGCTTGATCCTTTAATATTATTTGATGTTAGCTCATAAGTGATGTTTCTATGGCTGTATTAACTGTATTAATATTAACGTTTGTGTATAGATCTTCATATATTAAGTGTCGTATAACATTTACGCAGATCTAGGACCAGATATAAATACATCTGAATTTTTGTCTGATTTGCTACTGCACATAAATTGGACATTGGTTGCCTTAATTTATAAAGCAAGCTCAAACACAAATATCTTTATTTTCAACCAAATTGCTTAATCATCAATCAAATATCTCATCTTCAATTCAAATATCGTATCTTGAATTCACATATCTTTATCTTCAATCAAAACCGAACTTTTTTATCAGGAAACTTTCATCGTCTGCGTTGCCGAGAATCAAAATTTCCAAGTCCAAGAAAACTTTGGACTATTTGAGAGAATCCGAATCTTCCAGATATAATGTGTAAAAATTACAGATATATTGTGTACGAGTAGTATTGCTTTAACCTAGAGCCTCCTAATTGTCGATCCAGTTATAAAATTAGAGATATTACAAGCATATGAGGCAATAAAAGGTGGAAAACGTATGATCATGCAACGATTAAATGGGAGACTCTAAAGATCTACTCGTTCATATCATTAAATGTTGTATAGATAAGCACGGCTTCGCTCGGCCAGCTAGTTAGTGCAATGAAATGATTAAGTTGTGCTTATGAAATATACTTAGCTGTACATCTATGAGGCTGCCACCAGAACTCTAACCATAAGCGTCCAAAAAATGAGTTACCAGGATTCTCAAGTAAAATTTCTGACATAACAAAATTATTTTCCTCACCTAAAAATACTATAAAATAAATGCTTTTTTGCAGTATTTCCTGGCTATGATAATGAAATGGACAAACGTTTTTCGCATACGATGTAATTCACACAACCAGAAAGCCATTCTTACAGAGATAATGCATATGATAAAGGAACAAATTTATCTCATTTTAGCCAATTTGGTCGCTCAAAAGAAAATTTACACCGATGCCAGTCATACAACAAATTTAAAAGAAAAAATTACACTATTTCGGTAATAATTATTAAAAAATAAACAGAGGATGACTAACTCATCAACTTCGAAGACCAACTTCATTGATTTATTGAGAACAATAAATACAATAACTGCGTACCTATAAGGGGGAAAATGATCTCAAGGACAAACTGAAAATACTATAAAACAAGTTTAAATTGATTATTAATTAATCAATTTAAAATTTAAATTTAAATTAATTAATTAATTTAAATTTAAACGTTGAAAAAAAAATTTAATTTTACGAATAAAAAGCAATTAAGGCAAGTGGTAACGTGATACAAGAACAGCAAAAGTTGGTAGTTTATTACTGATTTAAATTAATAAATACCAATTATGGAGTTAAATAAAATTAATTTTCCCTTGCTTGCGGTCAAGTAGCGGCGTCAGTAGCAGCCTTCGTTGAGAAACAAATAAATTAATTAATATCAATTATGGAGTTAAATAAATTTAATTTCTCTTGCTTGCGGTCCCGTAGCGGCGGCAGTAGCAGCCTTCGTTGAGAAACAAATAAATTAATTAATATCAATTATGGAGTTAAATAAACTTCCTTTCTCTTGCTTGTGATCAAGTAGCGGCAGCGGTAGCAGCCTTCGTTGAGAAACAAACAGCAACGCGTGACACCAGCGACCTCACACACGCCATCCAAACCATCACTGAGATCTGGCAAAATATCACAAATTTTATTATATGTTCTTCTTTTATTTATTCTTATTCCTCTTTTATCATTGAGGATTAAGTGTGAGAACTGGGAAAATATCACAATATCTTATTATATGTGCTTCCTTTATTTATTCGTATTCCTCTTTTATCATTGAGGCTTAAGTGTGAGATCTGGGAAAATATCACAACATTTTATTATATGTTCTTCTCTCATTTATTCTTATTCCTCTTTTATCATTGAGGATTAAGTGTGAGATCTGGGAAAATATCACAATATTTTATTATATATTCTTCTTTTATTTGTTCGTATTCCTCTTTTATCATTGAGGCTTAAGTGTGAGATCTGGCAAAATATCACAATATTTTATTATATATTCTTCTTTTATTTATTCCTTTTCCTCTTTTATCCTTAAGGTATAATTGGCACTTGAAAACCATGAACGCGAATAAAATAGCAGGCCTCCTAAATGATACCTATCAACGGTTACAATACAATATCATTAAATGAAAACTATACATGCAGTGAAATTACATACGAATGAATCAAGTAAGCGATAGTGGCGTTCAATGTTTAAATGCGTCCCAAAAGAATGTTTTACATGATGTATTCTCAAAAAATATAAGATCTTCGCTAGTCTTTCAACGATCGTGAATTTAGACAACTATTTCTCATGTGACGGAAAATTCTTCGTAATTATGTTATTAATATTACCGTACTTCTCTATTGTAAAAAATATAAGATCTTCGTTAGTCTTTCAACGATCGTGAATTTGGGCAGCCAATTCTTATGTGACGGAAAATTATTTGTAATTATATTATTACGTATTACTTCCCAGTCGTAATTTAGTATAACATCTCTCAGTTATTTGAATTCACCTGGCCGGGCTCACAAGCAGGCATTGCGAGCACATTTTCGAGGGGCGTTAGCAGGTGGGCGGGAAGGGCGGCGACGGCAGAGCCACGACTGTACCAGACGTACCACAGCGTGAACAAGAGCACGACAACATCCACCAGCACACTGCACACTCTACGTATCATCTGTTCCTGCTTGTACCGTTGAGATGCTGTTAAGAAAACGTGTTACTTTGACAATTCAAATTAAAAGAAGTTTAGAAATTTATTATGGGATTAATCATATCCAATTGAGAAGTAGATAGTTTAATAGATACATGTATAAAATCCCAAACTAAATTTTTATTAGGTCAGGATGAAATTCACTCATGAACATCAATGTCCATCAAAATCAATTGCCCTAAACATAAATTTTCCATGCATTCATTTCCAAATGGAACTGATTTCGGCCATTGTTAGGTTTCAAAATTTATTTCCATGAATGACATATTAAACAAAACGTGTAACCTCAGGAATGCAAACTCATTTTATCATCTGTTTACACAATTTTATAACATCCATCTCATTTTCGATTGACAAGAAATCGTAATTGTTTACCTATTGCTTGATATTTTTGAGTGACAGCATTTATTTGCCTTTGCAGTTTTGCCCAGTCAGGAAATTGGTCGGTCATGCTAATGCTTTGGAGACTTCGTTTCAGGGACGAAATTTCTGACAAGAGACGCTTTTCTTCTGCCTTTTCGCCCCCACACACAAACCGTCCCTAGAAAAACAATAAAAGAATTAGGTTTTCTTGTTGCCGATGAAATTATATGAGAACATTTCATATTTACTTAGAAGCAAATCAGCAAAAGGAAGAAATGATACTTCACGTTTTAAAATACCTAGTTAGTGCAGGCAAACTCTTAACTCATCATAAGGTCAGAAGGTTTATATGAAAGAGAGAATACTGCTATGCTAGGTATACATTTTGATGTAAAACACTAATAATTACTTGTAAAAGTGGCAATGGCATTTTCTTGACACAGGCTCATACAGTTACACAAACATCTAATGAGCATGCATACAAGAAGAATTTTTAGGAACATAATTCAATTCAACACATAGTTTAATAACTATTACTTTCAACAAATCATATACAAAAGAAATAAGATAAGATTTCCACCATTTTTAACATATTGCCAATTCATGAATTCAAATACAAAATTTTCAGTTTGAACATTGTAAAACTGAGTTGTTCAGTTCAGTTTGAACATATCATGATATCTTGAAGATGTCCTAACACTTCCTTAAGTTCCAGTCTCGTTGCATTAGGCAAATTAAAAATCCCAGTTTGCCAAGTTCTTTTACATGTTTTTTGGGATAATTACTTTAATTGGAGCCATGTAATTTTTCAATACTATTCTCATGTGCATCAGAGTGCTATTTTAATTATGCTAGTAGGTAAGCAATAGAAACTATTCAAATTTAGTGGCTTGGGTCTAACATACTCCTTCATTTAATACTAGAACCATTTCAATATAATAAATGTGACCTAATACCTATACTTGAATTTAGCAAACTATTTTCTAACGAGTGCCAGAAATAGCCAGAATGCATTTTGTTAATGAATGCTTGAAGATGCTAGGAGATCCTACAGGTGCATAAATGAAAAAAATTTAACTCAGTACTGACAGCAGTGAGTGACAGAGAGCTCATTTTCTTGTCGACAAAAACATGAAGTCACAGCCGGACAGACAGACAGACGGACATGCAGGGTGCATACCGGTATTTAGAAAAAAAATTGCATGATTTTTCCATGACCTGGTTCTAGTAATCTTGGAATGTTAACTGAAAAGAGAGTAGTCAGTGCAGCAGAACCAAACTTTGCCAGGACATGTACAAAATGTGTAGGTATCAAACCTATGCATCCACTTGTATATTTATTTGATCCTTCAATTTTATTATGAATCCATTTTCTCCAATGGTTCCAAATGGAGCCGCTTGGCATTAATTGGTTAATGCATGCAGCACAGAAAAACACTTTCTTTTATCCTTATTTATTTGCAAATTCCATGACTTTCCATAACCTGAAATGAAATCCCATGACTTTCCAGGCCTGGAAAATGAAAAATTGAATTTCATGACTTTCATGTATGCACCCTGGAAATAGCTAGCACAATAGCACCTTTTTATATAAACGAGAAAATGCGCTAAAAAGTTAAATAAAGTTAAATGCTATCAAACAAGGGTTAAATGCTATCAATCAAGGGTGGAAATAAGCTTCTTGCTTATTTTTTACTGAAGAAATTGAAAAAAGACTAAAGGAGCAGATAAAATTGGCTAGATTCATAGGCATTTTTTACCTATTTTAAGGTGGCTTAAGCCCAATTTTTCAGATAGGGTTTTTATGGTCTTTACCAAATTTATCCATAGAAAAATGAAAATAAGAAAATTGCCATATTCTTTGGCATAATTTAAGAAGAATTGCCAGAAAAACTATAGTTTAAGCCTACAATTTATAAAAATATCTCTCCAATGTTTCACATTGGTCATTGGCATTCAGCAGTGCATTCTTTCTAACTTTTTAATTAGGTATGAAATATGATTTCAACAAATACTTTTCAAGAAAATTATCAAAAATATTGAATACTTACCAATATGTTCTTTACTGGAGATGCAATGTAACTAGCACAACTGACTAAAGATGCTACAACAAGTGTAGATATAAATGCCATGCCTAAAATCAAACTATCAGTCTCAGTGCACAATTAATTTGCAGCAGCAGGACCTATGGCCAGTGTGGAAATCCAGAGGGGTAATATATTAACTGGTAAACATAGCAAATTGGAAAGCAGGACCCAAAAATCTGGAACGTCCAGCCAGTGTGGAAATCCAGAGGGGTAATATATTAACTGGTAAACATAGCAAATTGGAAAGCAGGACCCAAAAATCTGGAACGTCCAGCACACTTCCACTTTCACTCCATCATCATCACTGATGAGTCTCTGCAAGATGCCACAGCTGTTTCTTTAAAAAAAACTGCTTGCATCATCACAGTAACAAGAATCCAATCAACGCTCTTCTCTACCGGCGACCTCGGAAACGTTCATGTGGGGCGCAAAGCTTAAGCAGCCTTCCCAAGATATTCCTTGCGCATCGGTGAGTGGTGACTGTGGTCTGTGAGTGATGAGTTTCTACTGGTGTCAGTAGCGACCTTGTAACTTCTACTGAGCACAACTTGTCTTTCAGTAGATTCCTCTTGCTTATCCGTGAGTGACGTGCACAATTAACAATATTGGGATTTTCTCTGTGTTGCCTGACGTAACGTTCATGCCGAGGCCGATTTCTGACGACCTGCAAACCTGTTTCTAGTTGCCACTTGCCTGGAACGTTTTTTTTTTCAAGGCGGAACGCTTTTTTTTAAGTGAACCTCTAATCTTAGATTTCCACTCTGCCTATGGCACTAATCAATAATGGCAGCACTGCACTTCTCCCACTCCAACTCGCCTTGGTGGCTTAGCATATCATATCCAATATTCAAGTAATTCAACTAATGTCAAGGCTACTTAATTCTTCACAACATTTATGTTGCTGGCCTTCAATTGAAAAGTTAATTTGTTTCAAACAAAACTGGATTACAACCTGTTCAAGAGCGCTCAAAAGTCAAAACAGCTTTGTAGTTGCAATTATTATCATTATGTTTTAATTGAAGTAGTTTCTGCCTAGTGCAAATTGCAGACTCTTGGTAATAATTGTTAATAAATCACTGACATTTGACGACAGCACAAATACTCTGACTGTCCGACATTCCAACTACGACTGGTAACAAAAAACAGTCCATCACTCGTGTTGATAAATATTAGTTCCGGCTTTTCCTCCGCTGGATTCCGCACGACCGAAATATATTTAATTGACAAGACCCTTGATACATATTAACAGAATAAATCAATTTTCTAACTCTTCGATTTGCTTCAAATAATATAAATTGATATATTAAACCTAACTTGGCGTTTCAGATACATGACGATATATAAAATACGTATAAACTTTTGCTTACGTTTCCATAATTGAAACCTCGCAGACGCTTTCGGTTGGTTTTCAAGATTCAGACAACATAAAATATACTTCAAACAAAACTTCAGTGAATTACAATACAGTGATAATACCTCATACAAATTACGTTTCCATATTGGATTTAGAGTATAGTTCAATGCGTTGCAAAGGAAAGCGAAATCGAAGAAGTGATCACGACTTTAACATCACCTTTAGGTTCTAATGCATGCATGTGCGTAGAATTATTGGTCTGCGTTCATTAGTTTTAGAGATATTTTATGCCCTCCTAATTTTGGTGTGTATCTTTTGTATCTCGGATTTCATGCCCCCAGCCGGAAAAGTTTGTATCTTGTTCAGTTCAAACTAGAACTAGGATATCTCGATTATTTCGAGTTTTGTCAGGTTCTGAATACATAAGCATTCTTTTCAATAATGATCTATATAGTATATTACACTAATCGTTTCTCACTTTTGTGGAAAAGAAACAAAATTTTACAATTTCTTTTAATATATTTTCAGGAAGGGTAAAATTAACCACTAGACGACTTAACATATAAAAATTTGACCAACATCGCAAAAAGAATTAGGAACAAAAGAACAATTGAAATTCAAATAAAGCACGGACACGAATGGATATCAATAAATTTGATAATTCTCGCAGAAAAATAAAATATGTATAATGCTAGAGAGGTGGTATAATATCCGCAACACATAAACCTTATACATAAAACATATCATAAACGAAGTAATGATTAAAACGTTAGTGAGAACGAGAAATGCTCGTTCCTCGATGTGAAGATTACAACACGGTAGAAAACGTGTACATTAATAGCCAATAATCTGTACCACGAATAAATTAAGAACGTACTGGGGTTTCGTTTTACATTTAAGAATCAATTTTCTTCGTCAAATAATTGATCAATTTCAGTTCAGCATTATGTAACGATCAAGTTAATCATACTTAAGACAGCATAAGCAACAAAATAATAAAATTCTTTCTTTAAAAACTAAGACATCACTCGGGTTAATATACGAAAATTAAGCGACACAAGTAACAATAAAAAACATGTATTGTTAATAAGAGAATTTCAGGTGAGATCGACGTGTTCTTCAGCGTCGTCATCCCTCTTGCCCCAGCACGAGAGACGTAGCGTGGCCGCCCCAGCGCCCACCCTGGGCACCTGCATGCTGGGACGCGTGTGCCAGCTTTCCGAGCCCAGTCTGAAAACCTCCACCTGAAAACACACTTTAATTAATATCAAGCTTAACGCTAACTATTAATTACAATGAGTCTCGAACATTGATCGTGTCTCACCGCTAAGTCGTTAAGAGAAAATTTTGGTTCCTAAATTTATCGCTCGACGAGATTACCACTGTGATATTTCGATGGGTACCCAGGCAAACCGCGGGGCTGTCCAGTATCAGGACACTTAACCGCGGGGCTGTCCAGTATCGGGACACTTAATCACGGGGCTGTCCAGTATCGGAACACTTGACCGCGGGGCTGTCCAGTATCGGGACACTTGACCGCGGGGCTGTCCAGTATCGGGACACTTGACCGCGGGGCTGTCCAGTATCGGGACACTTGGCCGCGGGGCTGTCCAGTATCGGGACACTTGACCGCGGGGCTGTCCAGTATCGAGACACTTAACCGCGGGGCTGTCCAGTATCGAGACATTTGACCGCGGGGCTGTCCAGTATCGGGACACTTAACCGCGGGGCTGTCCAGTATCGGGACACTTAAAAAACGCTATGAAGTCATTGGACATCATTCTTGTTACGCTACAAACAAGGAAAAATTACAAACTATATTATTAGTGAGCTTCAATTGCAAGTTCACCGATAATTTACAAGAAAAGGAAACTTAAAAAGTAAATTCATCATAGATATCTTCAGTGGAAAAGTTTCGCATGCTAGCTATATCATCAGTTCAAAATATTGGACTGAAGAATTGGAATAATATCACTGGAATTGAACAATGAAATGAGGTCATTAGAAAAAATTTAGAACAGTTCGTTCAGTTTTCGATCGTTATTACGAGCAAACCTCGTTCATGCACCAAACCCTGAACTTTGAATGACATCGAACCATCGAAATAAACTCAAATATCAAAAAAAAATTAGCTTCCGGTTAATCATAATGAAAAGTGAAGGCTGAAAAGCATGAGGCTGCAAATATTTTTATATTACTTTATTAGTACGTAAATTATAGCTAATTTTAATTGAGGGAAAATATCAGTATTAGTCCGTAAGTTGTTAAGTTGAATAGAGGGAAAAGTGCAATATATATTAGTATATTATTAGGTACAGATTCATCCGAGTACGTACTCGGATGAATCTGTACCTAATATAATCGTACTTATCTACGTACATTACGTAATCTGTAATGTACATAATAATGAATCGTACTTATTTGAATTTAGGATGGCATTATTTGTTCTTGTATTCGATTACAGTCCAGAGAATGCAATTGGCTGTACTTTACACTAAAATATAAATAAATAAGCAGCCCGTGGGGGCACCTCGTTGGTAGGACGGTGGCCGTTGAAGCCTCCCATGACGTGCATACTGCCCTCCGACACGCTCACCGCGAAGCTGCTGCGTGGCGTCAGCATCCCTTGCACTGCACACCACACACCATTATTAGTATAGCATAGTAGTATAGTATCTTCGGCTGAAGAATAGGCCTGGATAGGCCGGTCGCCGATTATTGTACTTTTCTTGACTAGACTGGCCTTTTGATCAAATCTTTTCAACGGACGGCAGATTTATTGCTACGCTTCATTATCAATGGTGATCTTATAAGTACCCAAAAGTGTTCGTATTAATCACTAATTAAGCTTCATTATAATGCTAATATGCATACCACACTCAGGATATTGGTGAACATCATTATCAATGGTGATGTTATAGGTACGCGGATGTACCACATACTAACTAAGCATAATTATTAATGGCGATAATATAAGTACCATTAGTGCATTGTATCGTTTAATAACAATACAGATAAGGAAATCCTGGGGCAATTATTGGCGGACATTAGGTCAAAATATATGAGGCGAAAATGATAAAGTTGAATGGTGCATGTTGTGATAGCTAACCATGACCCTGCAATGGTGCTCGCCATTATCCAGCAATAGTGGGCACAAACTTATCACAAAAACCTTCGTACTGAAGCAACTCACCCTGGGTCCAGGAGTCCGTATGTTGGTTGTAGCGATGGACACTGTTCAGCCACCGGGTGCCATCGTAGCCGCCCATAACGTAGAGCTGCTGACCAAGCACAGCCGCGCAGTGATACGCGCAGCGCACAGGCAAACTTGCTGTAAATGAGCACATGGGGATGAGGTGTTATATACAACACACTATAAACTATAACACAAAGTATCATAAGGGATCATCGTTCCCACCAAGTACCGTAAATCAACCAGTTACGCTGCTGGACTATGTTATTGCTAATAGAGATGTTATTGCTAAGTGCTGTGCTTTAATAGCTATATAAACGGTGCCTATTTGTACACGTACATAGACTATACATAGACTTTACTATGGTTGTATGTTGCGCACTTTTATTACCATATACAAACTGTGCCTATTTATACACATACATAGACTATTTGGTTACTTGCACCCTTACTATCGTAATATGTGCTTGAAATTATTAAATGTTTCATTGTATGATCGAATCTAAATCACCTGCCTGTCACAATATTTAACATAATACGGGCAATAACCATTATTAGTTATTTAATAACAGCTATCATTGGAGTAACAAACTGGAATTTACATGGAATTTGAACCACCTATTGTGCCCCAGCGCAGCATGATGCAGAAAAATTTCATGTTATGATCGTGCTTAAACCACCTGGCTGTCAACACATTTTACATTTATAATGTGAACAAATTTCGATTATCATGAGTTGTAATTATTATGTTTGGAGTCACAAACTTAGCGATTGAAACAAAGTATTACCCACCCATTCTTCTCCATCGCCGTGTGGCAGGGTCATATCGCCAGCAGGAGCTGCTGAAGGAGGTGAGGGCGCCACTGCGGACGAGGCCACCCAACAGGACGAAGCAGCCGTTAATTACGGCGGCCGCAGCATAGCACGGGCCTTTCACCAGGGGCACGGGAGGCAGCACCTCCCAGGAGGCACTGTTATAGGGCAGTCGCTGTCCGACACATAATAATTCTGAACAAATGTTATAAAATTATGACCAATGTCACTCATTATAAAGCGCTTTGCATCGCAAAATAATAGGTGAAAATCACTATTCATGTCCAATTTGATGCATTATTTGGAGACAACAATTAAATCAATTGAACAGGGGAAATTTGAGGAGCAAAGAAATAATTATTGCTATTGATGTTTACTGACGAAAGTCTCAATAATCAAAAGTTTCTCATATCAAAGATCGTTGATCACCCACAGGGGGCGGAAAGTCTCAATAATCTTGCCCGCTGAAAGCTGGCTCGAAAGAAGCAGCGTTAGCATCTCAAATAGACGAAGTGACAAGGAGGGACAGGTGAAGAGCAACAGAAACTAAGACACTCGAACAAGAGGTCGCTTACACAGGACGTCGGCCGCCCGCACGAGAGAGACAGAGAAGGGAAATGCAAGGAATCCTACCTACATAATAACTTAATGTAAGGAATCCTACCTACATAATAACTTAATGTAAGGTATCCTACCTACATAATAACGTAACCCCACAACTGAGACCTGCAGTCAGACACCGCGAGCTCAGCAGTGGGGCACTCAGGAACAATCCCCCTAGGAACGCAAAATCCGATAGGATTTCTGATGATCACAGAAACACATCACAGGATCCCCCCAAGATGAGAAAATTAATAAATAATTAAGTTTGGTTTCAAATACTTATTAAATTAAAATACAATACCGTAATAGCCAGCAGTAGAAATACTTGTACAAGACAAGAAAGACAAATTGAAAAAAAAACATTCATAACATAACAAATGCCTGCAACAGAATAATGAGAAAGCCTATAAATGTCCTAGATCTAGAATAATTACTTATAATTTCCATTAATTCCTTGTTTACTTGGATCAGCAGTGCCAAGAGGGTCCATGGGTTAAAATAATTTTGTTGTCGAGTACATAAAATTAAAATACATTATGTATCATCCTTTCCAATTCAGTTTATTTCTTTAAATACACCCCAGTTTAGAATTATGGATAACAATGAACGTAATAAAAGACTAAATGTGAAAAGGGATATACGGTGAATATGGTATATAATCTCGAATTAAGCAATGAAAAGAATCCTCACTGAGAAACTATTGGAGAATCCAATACAGTTCGCCCCGCCAGCGCAGTATATGTCATCATTGATGACGGCAGCGCTGCATCCGTAGAGCGCAGAGGGCAGCAGCGGCAGCTGGGACCAGCTGTTATCATCTGGCCAGAACTGAGACACACATGCTGATGCAGATCTGCAGTCATCAAGACCACCTGCACATCGATACTTTATTAGAGGATATGATATTTTGTTAGTATGCAAACCACCTGCCTCTTAATAGGTACTTCATAACATGATTGTATCAAAACAATGAGCTCACCATTCGATAAAATGCCATATCATAACCACCTGCCTCTTAATACTTCGTAAATATCATTATATCAAAACAATGAGCTCACCATTCGATAAAATATCATATCATAACCACCTGCCTCTTAATACTTCGTAAACATGATTATATCAAAATAATGAGCTTACCATTCGATAAAATATCATATCACATCCACCTGCCTCTCAATATTTCATTGATAGTATCAAAGCCATCTGCCAATTAATACATCGTTGTATGACCGTATACAACTCACACCATTTTACTGATTAAAACAGTAATTTAAAAGTCAAAGAAGTTTTTACCATTGAAGTTCTCATATTGAGTTGGAAACTGAAGGCTTTTTTAGATATGTAAAGTAAAGAGGTTCAGAATAACAAAAATACAAATTTGATTGTTAGAATAGATTCACAGTTCTACATCCTATCAATCTATGAAAAATAAAGCTTTGGCAAATGTACTTTAGAGGAAACTGAACTGTAAAGAACATTCACTTGACTGGGAGCATTTGCCTCAATAAATATGAAAAAAAAACTTGTACTACAAACATGGGAAAGGCATGGGTGTGCAATTAAATTCTATCAAAAATCATGATTAATGGTTTAATACAAGCTTGTGGAGTAAGTATGAGCAACTGACCTATGACAACCATTGTGTTTGATGCCTCCAAGGTTACCACAGCCGCATACTGCCGAGCTTCAATAGTAGCAATGGTTCGCTTAACAACATGTCTAGAGGACAACCTAGAGGCAGGTCGCTTGCTTGATGCCATGTCTCGTAAAAGTCCAACATAGCTGTTATATGAGCTATCAAGAAGCTTAGATAAGTCAGGGTCTTTAACATTGAAAGATTTAGGTTCAGAATCCACAAGCACATTGATGTTCTCAGGCTCGTGAAACCATGTTGAATTTATCATGTTGAGGGAATGGCAGTCTGGGCTAGATTTTGTATTTTTCTCCATTTTGTTAACAGTTTCCAAGGAAATTGGGGAATAAAATCTCAACTTGGCTAACTCGCACTCTACATTTCTCTGCGGTAGGCTATTTTCTCTATCGCATATAGAATACATGAAACTCCATTTATTATCCCTAGGGGATTTGGGGTTGGCGGTGTTGTAACATTCAACAGACTTGCAGAGGCGGCCACACTCTTCTCCACCCACCACAAACAACACCTGAAATAAAATATCTACAAGTTATGCCCATCAAATTCGAAATTAAGATGACACCAAGGACATGAAATGAATCATGGAATGAATTAAAACACATTTAAAATAACATTATGATATTTTATAATGGTTATATAAACTTTTTTATTAATAATTTATTCACAAAATACATAATCTGATTTATTTACTACTTGCAAGCATCTTAAAATACTATTTCAGTATAAAAGTATAGACATTATGTTGATTCACCTCAATAGTTTCAATTTCTTGCTGTAGCCTTGCATTATCAAAAGAGTGGAAGGAGTTCAGTGGGAGGTTAGAGTCTGGATGGAGCGTGAGGACTCCAGCTAATCTTGGATGATGATGCAGAAGGCAGCAGAGTTCTGGCACTGACAGGATCGTGGTGATGTAACTGTACCTCACCGATGGATCATGATCAGCCCATGCCTTCACCGCCTGTGAAAAAAATTTAGTGACTAACTTCATGAGTACGTACCATAATAATTATTATGAGTGATATTAAAATAAAATTTATCAACATCATTGTATAAATAAAGCAAGGCCAAAATCTACAGACAACAAAAAAAAATTGTATGTCTTTCAACTGCTTTGACTACAACATTTAGTACTTCAAAATTACTATTATTCTAGTAATACACAAAACTTAAACCTGCACATGGGTGCACCTCAATAATTTTAAAATGTGACACACGTTCATCTCTTATTAAGAGAGGGTGGCTGAACAATTGTTGTAGGCAGGCAGGTGGTGCGTGTAGTAAACAATTGTCTACGTCAGCCAGCAGTAGGTGGGCATGTCTTGCAGCATATGACATTGCATACCGAGCAAGATCGCGGTCATTGTAAGACACTGCAGCAGTGTGCACTGACACACAGCTCCTGGCACATATGTTGCGCTGTGAAGAATTGGATAATTTAATGGAATTTAATTTAAAGAATGCAATCAAGTGTCCAAAATGTAGAAGTATACTTTCTGATGACAGCACTTTACTTAAAAGAAATTTTTTTTATTGCACAGCTGTAATATAAACGAATGTATATGGTATAGTTAAGAGCATTTAGTAATTCACAAGCTCTCAAAAAAAACAAGCACCTGTAATTTTACTGTATCTTATTATATTTTTTATTTAACAACTAGCTACATATATCAAAGAGTCCAAATGACAATGAAATAAAAAAGTTAACTGATCTTACCTGAGCATAGTAAGAGCATAGCCTGAACAGAGATGGAATATTAAAGTAATCAGCCAGGGCCATTACGTCCAATACCGTCTCATCAGTGAGGCATGCTGAGCCAATGTATATATATTGCACCGTGAGCATCATGGGTAAGAGGTCCACATCCTTCAGATTCACTACATTGCTACACTGCTCTTTACAGCTGTGCCCAAGCATGGACCTGTGTAAATATAATTACATTTTCTATAAAAACAAATAGTAGGTATAGTATAGTATAGTATCTTCGGCATTAAATAATTAGGCCTGGATAGGCCTGTCGCCGATTCTTATATAATAATATATAAGATATATATATAATATATATAATAAACATATATATATAATAAACATATATAAACATATAAACATTATTTATATAATAAACAAGTAACAAATAGAACAGGAGGTAACATTTCTTCAGAAAACTCATACAGTGACATATTTATTTGAAATTACTAATAAGAGAATCCTAGATCAATTCAAACAAGATAACATCTACTATTTCAATAATTAAGCTCAATTTTATCATGAACATATAAGGGTTAAGCTTAACTTTGGATAAATAAGGAGGGAATAAAAATTTAGATCTACAAAGAATTGCTGATTATGTTATTTTGGTAGAAGTAATGGTATTTCAATATAGGTAGATAACTTACTTGAAGTATGATGACACTTTACAAAAAATTGTTTTGTGAACATGTAGTTTTCCATCTGGTAGTTGCAAGATGAGATCTGTATTGTCATCACTTTCATTTATTCTTTCATTCATAAAAAGCTCCATGAATGACTGGTTAAGTTTTTCAAATTCAATATAATTAGTAGCTTTTTGACCAAGAACTCTGGGTATGGCTATGGCTTCTTGGCTATGGGCCAAGAGAACATTACTGAAAGTTACATTGCTGGCTAGTACTTCTTGGAACAAAAGCTCAGCAGTTTGAGAACACCATGAGGGGTTGGCTACTAAATTCATTATAAAAATTAATGAGAACTTATCTCTACAAGAACATGAAGAAGAGATTACCAATTTATTATATTATGAACAAAGTATTAGAAAAAGGTCAGCAAGAAAACTGAAATTGGGATGCGCACCAATGTTTGGTCAGACCAGCCATCTACTTGACAAAAATTCATTCATTAAAACTCCCCTAATACAATATTTGTATCTCCTATTCCTAGAAAATTGAAATATGTCAATTAATAAGTATTCACAACAATATCCAAAGAAATCCATAGATTCAGTTAAAAACACTGATGGTCAACATATACCTACATTTAGGAAAATAATATATACTAGCAGTATATTCAACATTTGAAAATGAATTTTTCAAAAATATAAAAGAATGATTCATTTTCCATAATAATAATAATAATAATAATACATAAATAGGAAAAAACAAGAAATATTGAGGTTCTAAAATTATAGAACCGAGATGGGAAAAATTCTACTTTTAAATGTGATCTCCTGGGTCATGGCTCTGGTCAAATATTCTAGCGTGTGACAGTGACACCATCATGATCTTGCCATAATACTTTATGACACACAATAACTTATAGAGCAAGTACTTTTAGATTAGAAGTGTTTTGTGGGACATTATAGACTTAAAATGTGCCTCAAGTCTTAATAAATTTTATAAAATTATATAATTATTACTTGTAATTGTTGTTTATTATCAAATAAACTTATAGCAAATTAATTTGATTCTATAGCTATGTGACATGAGCTTTGTGTTTTACTTAAAAATTCCCATTTCAGGTAATGAATTGCAATTGTAAGAAAGCATGGAAATATAGGGAAACATCTTTTCATTCTTTTGTGACAAATTAGTAGCATAAATGTGTATTCAAAACTTTACATTAGCAATCAATGTCAAGTGACTTATGTACTACATCATAAACCATACATATGATCAAATCAAGTTGACAGATTGGTTCTGAAAGCAGTTTTGACTTTTGACTTGAGTGACCTATATAACCAGATTATAATTTATATAATAAGTATTTACGATAAACTTATAAAGGAGATACTTTAGAATTTCTCAATGTTAACAGCTTTAAAATCCAAGCAGAAATATAAATTCTTCATATTTTTTTAGGCATTTAATGGCTTAAAACCTAATTTTAAATTCAATATGTCCTTTAATTTTGAAATAACTTCAAATTTCTAACCAGTTAAACTGCTGTTGTTGCGCCTTGCTAATGCTGTCTTTTATTTATTTAGTATGCATGTTCTGTTTTGCAGGAGGTGGGGGAGTGGGGCTAGTCTCCCACTAGTGTGCTGTGTGCTACTGCTGTCAGTCTGTCAGATATCAGTGCTGTAGAGTGTGCAGGCATGGAATATATCTATGTGGCAAGCTGCAACTGGATTTTTTTCAAGCTGTGGTTTTATGGGTTTGACAGCCATGATTCCATTTCTTTGAGCCATGAATTCCATTTCTTTGAGCCACGAATTCCATTTATCAAGCCTTTAATTCCATTTCTTCAAGCCGTGAATCCCATATCTCAGCCATGAAAACCCTTTACAAGCCACAAACTTATTTACAAAGCCGCATGCTTGTGTTATCCCAAATATCTAATTTTGCCCTAAAAAGTCTGATCACATAGCAACACTAACATTTGTCTTCACTTAAGTGGCAGCTCAACATGTGATAATGCGGTCTGACCTGCTGACAGCTCTGATGTGACCACAACTAAGCAATCTTCAAGGAAACATTTTGGGTTGACTTGTTGTTATTATGTTCTGCAGGATATTTTGGTGGCAGCTTTGAACTTCAAGTAATGTGGAACTGAGGAAGTTTAAAATTTCATGAAACAATTTTATTTCAATCAAACAAAAATACATGACATTGGAGCTGTGACATTTCATACCAACAGAAATTATATAATATTATTAGAGCTGCAATATTTCAGAAAAAATAGGACTTTTCCCAACCTGGGAGTGTCAGAGTGTGGAGTGTAGACCAGTCTGTAAAAGGAGAATTGATTGATCCAAAATCTTAATTTACCATGTACTTTAATATTAACTATGGAATTGCACCATGGACATGGTCAGTGATGGAGAGGCCTGAGAGGAGGCAGGTTCAGCGGTTCAGGTTGTGTTGAAGGGCAGTCAGTCCAGTGTGAGTGGCAGAGCAAGAGCAGAGCCTTTTTAGACTCTTCATCTAGTTTATTTTCAAGTCCTATAAGTAGGCTAGTAAAGTATCATAGATATCAGCATTATTATTATTATAAATATTATACACAATAAATTTGTTCAAATCTTGAATAGATGCAGAGAAATTTAAAATTATAAATTAGTAACTGATTCTAAAAAATCTGTGGTTTGCCAGGTTTGGCAGTTGTCAGTTTGTCACTATGCTTTCAACTGATTGAAGAAGAAAAAATAATAATATTAATGATAACTATAAAGATAAGGAATGCTGAGAAATAATTAAAAATTTGCAGTGATTTGGAATGGAAATTTATGATGGAGAACTAGCTTATAGCTACTGCCACATAACTAACATAGGTACTAACCTAAATGTAAAATTACACAGGGCAAAAACTGAGATATAGCAATAATAAACAATATGAATTTCCTCTTTGTTTCCTTTTCACCTAGGTACGTAGCTCTCATCTTACCCCTAACACGAACTTTCACACCCTCTTTGCTGTTTATTTTCCCTTTCTCCCTCCTTCTTACTAACAAATGAATAGGCTATGTGATGCGTGGCTGATGGCCGTTGCAACTTGCAAAGGCCTGACTCTGAAGTCACTGAAGTGTCGTTGCTTTTAATGTACTTCAGGAACGTCCTATATTCCCTTTAACACTTATGGACTGTATCATTCACTAAATGAATCATGGTCAGCTGCTAACGACCAGAAAGATCTCATCTATTGAAGTAGATCAATTGAATTAGACACTCCCGTGCATTGCATCAGCCTACAGTCGAACCGCCACTTTTTGAGGGAAGATATAATTTGAAATAGAACTATGCTATCTGATTATTCTGGAATCTAACCTCTCACATGCAGTGAACGTAAAATTACATAATTCAACGATTTTCGGAGCCGTAACTCATATTCAATACGCGGTTTGGTGGTGCACGGCAGGTTTAATGCGGTTCCTCCTATCCTAGATGAGTTGGGCTGATTGGTCGCAGTCCGACTGTCCGACAGTGAGTCCGTTGACGTTGTTTGTTGGTTTAGCCTGATTACAGTTCAAAGGTACTGACTAAAACCCGGACCCGGACCGGTCCGCCGGACCCGGACCGAGTGACTTTGCGGTACTGACTAAAACCCGGACCCGGACCGGTCCGCCGGACCCGGACCGAGTGACTAAAACCCGGACCCGGACCGGTCCGGCGGACCAGGTTCAAAAAAATACAAGGCTGCAAATCATCTGAAACGTCGAGAAAACTTTTAATTTCAGATATAAAATTTTTATATTTACTGAAATTTACTGAAATTTTTATATATATAAAATTTCGTCGCACCAACATATTCGGGTCACAGAAAAGTTCATTTCTCGATCAAACTAATCGATAGAGAATCTTCTGAAACGTCCAGAAAACATAAAAAGTTGGTATCGAATTTTCGAAAATTTACTTAGAAAAATGAGAGATGCTTTTCAAGTTTCTTTCTTAGATCTTGACATTTGAGGGATGCCACTAGAAGAGTAGCTCAGACCAAATACCTGCCAATGTTACATAAATCAGTACACATAACACATACATATCATAGGTCGTAGCAGCTGACAACATGATTATTACATTTTATATCTCACAAGAATATTTCTTATCAACTTGAGGTTTTACTCACACAGCTGCCACATGGCAGATCTTGTTTTGATATGAGACAATAGTTACATATTTGTCATTACAATAGCAACACCTCACAACACAAAGAGGATACAAAAATAAACAAATCTTATTATTAGATTCTTACCCCAGTTTAATGTGCTCTAAGTAACAAAGTAATGCCAAGTGAATAAATCGGTTACGATCCGCATTTCGGTTCAGTGTTGCACTTTGGGGAAAGTCTAGATTATTATTTGACAAACATTGTTTATCTTTTTCGAATTATGAAATTCTATTTTATTTTAATATTGTCATCAGACGTATGTGCAGGCTAACTAGGTACATTTATAATTGTACTGAACATGCCTTATTTTATAATTCATGACAAAATGAAATAATACATTTTTCGAGACGTTTACTACAAGACCATGCTTCAGAGAGTAGTAAACCTCCGCCTCCTAAAGTACGACATTTGGCTCATACCCATCATGAAACATGAACATTGGATGCTCTTGGTTGTCGAATTAATTAAGCGGTTCATCTTGTTGCTAGACAGTTTGCAAACCAGGTCTGAGAAGCCCATACAACAAATGGCATTGTTTTTAGCTGGATTACATGAGGCTCATTCCCACCGCAGATTCGACTTTAACTTCTGGAGAGGCTATAAACCTGATGACTTGCCTCGCCAATGTAATAGTGACGACTGCGGTGTGTACAGTCTGCGAATACGGCAGAATCATTTGCAGTGGGAGAGGAAATCTACGGGTGGACACTGAACGATGCAGAAACAGAATTAGAAAAGATCTGGAGAATGCTATAGATCAAGTATTCGACCACGAAGAGGAATGATCAAACCGAAAAGTGCATCTTTTAAAGGCAACGGCAAAGTTGTCGTGAGTAGAACGCCTCCAGGGTCCTTCAGCTGTACGCTTTTGTACCTACAAATAGCCGTCAGCTCGGCACACGGTACATCGTTTTTGAAGTGCGCTCTGGACGAGTGCATCAATCCCAAAAAAGACGATCAAAACATGATCAGTTGTGACAGTTGTCGCAAATGGTATCACCATGTGTGTCTAAACATGTCGCCTATCGATAAGAATAACGAAAGCATCTCTTACTTTTGTCCATCGTGCGTTTAAATAATTTGTCATCTACTTATAATCAAACCGACCAATGAAATATGTATATATTTGCCTATTCTGTGACTTAGGACATGACCGCACCATTGAACAGTTCAAATTATTTTTTGTAACATAACAAATGAATGAATTTCGGAAAGGTAATTTACACGCGCCATAATAAATAATTATCATCGTTCAAATTATATGTTTCTAATTTTTATTCGTTAATTATTCCATATCATAACGTCAGTGCAAATGATTGAACTGGTTTGAACTGAAGTTCTAATGATTCTATGCTTATTTCAAGGATCAAGTTTCATAGGAATCATATTTATCAAGGAACGATGTTTCAAAGGAATCAAGCTCTTTGTGATGTTTGATATCTATATTCTAAACATACCGGATTTAGTCTAAGACTAAGAGATAGTCGTATTAGTTCTGTTATCAATGGCAATAATGTCAATTTAAAACTGTTTAAACTTTAAAAGTCATTCGAACATGCATTTTTTACAATTTGAACGTTTCTATTTGATGTTCATTTCAATTATCCCCTAGTTCGCTGTTACCCGCTGTCTTGTCTGAATTTCGGACAGGTTGTCCTCTGTTCTGTCCATTGCTGTTCAAGTTGTCCGCTGCCCTGTGCGTTGGAATTTTGAGATGCATATATAGATAAAAGAGTCGCTTTTTGTTTTATTTTCACACATTTATTTGTTTTGTGGGTGAAGTCGGATCAATAGTTTGTGCAGATGTTTTATTGGTATACTGGTGGACCTGGCCAGCATTAGTGTCTGAATCAGGTCTTGGAACTGAAACACCTTCCAGCATAAGTTCCCCATCTTTACACGAGAGGAAACCCTCAAAATTTGCCACTGGCTCTTTCCTTTGTCTCATAAGAGCATTGGAGTTTGAAGCTAATGTTTGTATCATATTATTGGCCGATACAGATGGCGGGGGAGAGGGAGCTGGACTAGAAGACAGATTAGCCCTGTTAGGCTCAGTACAACAAACAGCTAAAGTTGATTTTGGGTCTCCCAATTGATCAAAGTTCGATGAGTGCCCTGCTGGCGGTTTTTCTGAAGGTATGGGTTCTGAATAAATGCCGTTGTCATCAGATGAGCGGGAAGTACAAGATGTATAAACTTATTTTTTCCGACGCTTGCCGGAATTTCGGACTATTTCAAAAGTTAATGAATCAATCTAATTTAAAGTGGAATTGCCTCGTCGACCAAATACTCAATCCCCCCGGACACTGTTTATCGCTGCGATGCAAAATCACACAGCCGAGAGCTTATGTTAATAGTAACCTCTCTCGTTGAAGTCTCAGCAAGCCGTCGGAATACCTGCTCAGTACTAAACGTTGGACCTTCGTCACCTTGTCAGGCATTTTGGGCTGACTGACACGAACTGTTCCGAGCGAGCCGTTCATGTCGTACGCTCTTTCGGGCAGTTAACTCGTATGGAGTAATTAACTCGTTATGGAGTAAAGAAGATGGACGGGTGTCTCCACTTTACTCGTAAACGTGTAAGCTGAAAAGCTCGCGCCTATACCTCTTCCTAGCCGAGCTCTTCCCTTGAACACCTAAGCCGCTGAGATCACCGCTCTCTGAAAGCCGCTTGCTCTCAAGTCTGTAACAATTTAGAACAATCAAACAATTTGTACAATTTTTACTCAACTTGATTTCGGTTTTTTAACTTGTGTTTATCTAGCTCTTGCATTTCAAGATGGCTGGTCAGAGAGGAAAAAGATTAAGAGAAGGCTTCCAGTCCTGTTAAACCGAATGCGAAGATCAAATCGCAAAATGAGCGAGAGGAAATTTGTAAATTTTGCAAGCTGGTT
>NW_025935329.1:0-822 GCF_000764305.2 Hyalella azteca | reverse complement strand
TATCATCGAATAAAAGACCATTACCTGCTGTGAACCGAGTCCTTGACTGTTGGTATTTTTATCTATGTTATCGTTATCAGATTAGGGCGTTTGAACTCTCCTCTCCAAAAACGGTTATTTCGTAGCTGGCGGCGGTTTATGGCTAAATTGCTGAATAAATTACGTAATCTCACATATTTCAATGTATGAATTATCATGAGTACATTTGTAGCGATTAGAATCCTTGTTTAAACCCTTACTTCGCTTGCTCATCACTCCAGCTGAAACACGATATATGTATACTAAACATTATGTTTTATCGACGAATAACAGGAAAAATTACAGATTTAAAACTCAATTTCTTTCGATAAATGCACATCTCGATAATATTTCAGAGATAATGTTAATGAAATCGTAGATAATTGGATAAAATCGTAGATAATTGCATAAAATCGTAGATAATTAATGAAATCGTAGATAATTGGATAAAATAGTAGATAATTGGTTAAAATCGTAGATAATTGATGAAATCGTAGATAACTATCACAGTTGGATTTTCAGGTTGATAAGACTTAACTAACAGTTCCGCTAACATGGTAAAATAATTTTTGAATAAGTGTTGTAAATAAACAATTATAATACGAAAACAATAATGTATGGAACGGAAATGCACTAAAAAAACTGTTTGCACACTTTGACTCTTCTACCGATACAAGTATTACTATGACCTCAATTGTTAGTCAAACTCAATGGTTGTATGCCGTCAGTAATTAGGATAACGGATTAACCACCTTATTGCAGTTACGCAACTATCAAGGCAAGATTAGGGACTTGTCTAATGAA
>NW_025935328.1:137304-148807 GCF_000764305.2 Hyalella azteca | reverse complement strand
CACATGAACGCCTGCAGCCACATGAACGTCTGCAGCCACATGAACGTCTGCAGCCACATGAATGGAGCTGGCTCGCTTGTTAACCTTTTCTGAATCATTCGATGGTTCTTATTTTGTTTGGCTGACACCACAATAATACGTAACAATAATATTAAATAATATATATTTTTAAAAGTTTTTCCGTGTTGTAAGCCCGGCACCACAATATATAGGGACTATTGGGTCGCGTATCCAGGATACTTATGTTATGGCACCACAATATATAGGGACTGTTGGGGCGCGTATCCAGACTTATGGCAGCAGAATATATAAGGGCAGTTGGGGTGCGATTTCAGGATACTTTTTACAACACCTCTCTTTAACTTCACTTCTTCTTTGTCTGTCTGTCTGCCTGCTACAAATCTTATTATCGATATTTAACACACTTATAGCTGTCCAATCTATCTGAAAATTTGCCGAATTGCGTAAAGTCGGAGACAATGCATGAATCAATTAATAATAATTTAAAAAATGATTAAAAGAAAAAGAATAATTAAAAAATACTTTTTTAATATTCGAAATTAAAACTAAAAATTAATTGTTTATGTTTTACATTGGAGGCACTCGATTTTTAGAAGTGTTGTGCTTGAAAAGTAATTTTTACACGTATATTATTAAAATCTTAAATCGAAGAAATACATCCTTTTATAATGTAAATAAGGTTCCAATAACTTTCTTTCAAGCATAAATTATCGAAAAATTTGTTTAACATATCAGTGTTGAAATGCTTACTCAATGAGAATCAAAGCGATGCGACTGGAAATATTGAGCTCAGTCTCGAGGCTCGCGAGGTTCCGCCGGACTCGGAGATGAGACCTCTGAAAGCCGCGGAAGAAAATACCCTTCAACCAAATGCAAATACTCGGGTCTTCTTGTAGCCGGTCTGTCCACAACAGAGCGTGAGCTGCATCGCAATATGACAGTCCATGAATCGTCACGTGTACTCGTACAAATATAAGGACACGAGTACGAATATTTCTCTCTCTGGTTATTTACAGTGTACGTTGGAACATACTTAATTAACTTTGTTGGTGAATTTTCTGTGATAGTGAGGCGTGCGATTAAACCACTTTAATTGTACCGGTTTGCGACACCGTTCATGATAAAACTCATCTTAAATTCAACTCTACTTTTTGCTGACGATAAGTTGAGCATTTAAGCCACAAAATAACGACCGTGTTGAAGAAATGCAATAATTCTAAGTTTTTTATCCTATTTCTTGATAACAGAACTATGAAAAAGAACAATTTCTGCTAACAAGCTAAACTTTACGTGAGTGCCTTTTAACACGTTAAGTGCGGGACGACCCACGGGTGGGTGGCAGGGTCTTTATTTCCAGATGAATTACGCGATTCAGTTTTTTTTCAATTGCGTTTGTCAACAAACATTTATGATGGCAGTACTGCCTCATTAAAATATAAAATGTACGAAAAAAAATAAAATTTAATTTTTGCACCTGAAACTACAAATTTACTAGTAAATTTTGAATAATAGGCCTTTTTAGCAGCGGACTTGGCTGTTTTTAGGCCAGCTGCCAGCGCCGTGGGTCGTTGCCGCACTTAACGTGTTAATGAATTCTTATAAAACAAACATGAACGTTCCTTTTACTTTTTCTTACGAATTAAGGCCGAAAAATTTGCCGCAAAAGTGTTCATTGGCTCCCCCTTAGCAACTTTCTTTAGGTTGAGCCATCGTATCGTAGTACAGCTGGTGATTCACGAAAACTTCCTGGGCTGAAGAACATCATACGCCAAGCCATCGCCAACATACCTGTCAATATGCTTCTGTGAGTTGAATGGAATTTAAAAATCGACTAACTGAATGCATTGACAATTAGGCCGTCATTTGTCCGACGTCACGTCATCTTTAAAACTAATTGAAACAAAAAAAAAGATGATGTGTTTTCAATCAAATTTATATTGTAATGATATCTAAACTAGCTATTTATTTATTGAGCTTTCAAATCAGGATGTATCCGACTTGTCATAATTCAATCATGGTTTCTGAGCGCTCGTCGTCTCACAGCAAATTATAATAGTTAGCTGTGTCAGTTCTCAACTTCAGATTTGATTGGAACTTTTTCGCTAGCTTCTACTGTTCTAATTTCTACTTTCGCTAGCTTCTACTTCTACTTCCTTCTACTTTTGAAAATAAATTCTTTAACTGACAATACTACTTTAAAATTTTTCATGTTTATTGTTTCCTCTCACAGATAAATTAAATCTGATGACCGAGTTACTGTACGTAGTACAAGACCTCCGAACACACAGAGATTTTCAAATAAGTTTGAATTACTTTTAAATTCTTACCATAGTGTTTCCGAACTGCTCTCCTCTACATTGGGCTCTCAATTATTTGGCAGTGACAAGTTGGCTGTGCTGTCCGACTTTCTTTTGTTGTGTTCGAAGGTCTCGCCAGTGACGAGTGGAGGCAATTTAACGTCCCTCATCTTCTCGGCTCACTTGGTCGAGTAGGACGCGTGGTTAAGGAAATTGATTATTATTATTACAACACTTCTCTTTAACTTCACTTCTTGTTGTTTGTCTGTCTGTCTGCTACAAATCTTATAATCGATATTTAACACACTTCTACCTGAACAATCGATATGAAATTTGGCACACTTGCATAAAATTGGAGAAAATGCATGAATCAATTGACGGAATAAATGATTTCAAAAATTAATTTTTTTCAATATTTAAAAAATTATTAATAATTTTGTCAGCTACAAATCTTATTACCGATATTTGACACACTTCTACCTGTACAATTGATATGAAATTTGGCACAATAGCGTAAAGTTGGAGACCATGCATGAATCAATTGACAGAATAAATAATTTAATAGATTAAAAAATTGTTGTTTTCATTATTAAAAAAATTAAAAAATAATTTCGTCTGCTACAAATCTTATAATCCATATATGACACAATTTGACCTGTCAAATCTATCTGAAATTTTGCACACTTGCATAAAGTCAGAGACAATGCATGAATCAGTTGTCAGAGTAAATAATTTGAAAACTTACAAAATTTTGATATCATAAAAAATTTTGAAAAATAATTTTTTTAATATTTGAAAATAAAATTAGAAATTCATTGTACATGTGTAACATCCAAGACATTAGATTCTTCAGAAGCGTTGTCTTTGAAAACTAATTTTCAAACGCATATTATTATTACAACACTTCTCTTTAACTTCACTTCTTGTTGTTTGTTAGTTTGTTTGTCTGCTACAAATCTTATAATCGATATTTAGCACACGTCTACTTTTCCTATCAATCTGAAATTTTGCACGCTTGCGTAAGGTTGGAGACAATACACGAATCAATTAACAGAATAAATAATTTTAAAAATTCTGATAAATAATTTTTTTACTAGAAAAATTGAAAAAATAATTTTGTCTGCTACAAATCTTACAATCATTATTTAACATACTTCTACCTGTCCGATCGATTTGAAATTTTGCACACTTTCGTAATGTCTTATACAATGCATGAATAAATTGACAGAATAAATAATTTTGAAACTTTAAATTTTTACTATGAAAATAAAAATTTAAAAATAAATTTTCTTCATTATTTGAAAATGAAATTTGAAATTCATTGTACATGTGTAACATCGGAGATACGGCATTCTTTAGAAGCGTTTTCTTTAAAAAGTAATTTTTAAACGCATATTTTATTATTCAGAGAATGATATGCACTGCTCAGAAACGAAACGCTCCAATATTATAGCGGTTTCTTCCGCAAGCGTTAGAGCTGCCGATGTGCTGAGTATCTTGGCCAGCGAGCACCTACAGCGAAATAAGGCAGGTGCAGGTGCAGGTGCAGGTGCAGGTGCAGGTGCAGGTGCTGGTGCAGGTGCAGGTGCATGTGCAGGTGCAGGTGCTGGTGCAGGTGCAGGTTCAGGTGCAGGTGCAGGTGCAGGTGCAGGTGCAGGTGCAGGTGCAGGTGCAGGTGCAGGTGCAGGTGCAGGTGCAGGTGCAGGTGCAGGTGTTCACTGGCCTTGATACTAACCAGTTGCGCAGCTCTCATACACTTGCGGCACAACACAACGCTATAGAAGCTTTTTGTTTCTACGCGATGCGTATCATTCTCTACATGAGAAATTCTTTTGATTAAGGTATAGATATTTTTTTAATTCCTAAGTAAATTTGGTGGAATCGCAGAAAGCAAATTGACCACTGTTTTGACACTCAGTTGTTTCAAGGCTCCTCCGAGCAATCATGCCGAAAACGAGATGCCTACGACCGTCTAGGCGTCTCAAATACGTCTGAGTGTCTCAAAATTTTATCCATGACCAAAGTTTGAGATTTTGAGACACCTATTGTTTCAGAACTCAGGATATGAATAAATCTATGGGGAAACTAACCAGCTTTTCAGAACCTCTGTGATATCCATGTCCAGTTTACCCCGCCGGATGAAATCATTCCCCATATATTCTACTCCTCCGGCCGATGTCACCACTAAATATTTTGTAGACAACAAATTTTTAAACATACAAATGTATACCAAGATCCATGACTCTCAGTCCCCCGCTCATAGCCGTAGAACGTACACATAAACACATTCGCAACTAGCTAGTTCAATTTTCACTTGAGAAGTCATGATAATTAGTTTCTCACTCGGTTTGCTAATTTTTTGACAATTTTTGTTAAATTATGCAATTAAAAACTATTGTAATTAGTTCTCTTGGACAAATTTACTAATAACGTTACGATGCATTGAAAGAGCTTTAGTTGAGGCACACAGTACTCGGTTGAAACACATCCTGAAGCACCCATGGCCCCGGAATTTTTTCTTTGTGATATACAATAGTGTATTTAGCAAAAGTTTCAAGTTTATAAAAATTCATTAACCTGCGAGTCATCTTCAAGTTTAAAAAATAACGTTAATGAAACATTACTTCAATTTTAACACCTCAGCATTACATTCATTTCCCCACTACATGTAGCCATAAACATAACATTCAACATACTAAGTTCATGCAAACTGGTCGCATGGTGATTAGTGTTGATTGTAGACTTGAAGCTGCGACATGGTCACTAACGTGTCACTGTATGAAAGTGGAAGTGCATTGAATGAAAGTGATAGTAAGTGATAGTGCAGCTAATGCCACTTGGATAATTAAATAGCACAAATCAACATGGAAGTATGAAGCGACATGCTGAGGTAAAAATCAATAAGTTACTAGTAAACTCTACGAATATCTGTTGTTGACAGAATAAACTTTAGAGAAGTGCAATAGAGAGGCGCCTTAGGAGAGGGCGAGACGGGTTTGAAATATCAAAGCTTAAGCGTTCCAGTAAGCGTGGGCTAAGTTACCTCTCTAAGTTTTGTAAAGACTGCAATATTTTGATTTTATACTGAAATGTTACGAAGCGACAGCTCTCGTTAATTAATTACTCGCTATAAATGTTATGACCTATAGTATGGAAATGACACAAGTCGTTTTCATATTCTTTGTGCAAACATTTTTATCTGCAATGTCGAGTAATTTTGTTGCGAAAGAGGAGGAATAAGTGTTAGGCAGCGGGAGAATGATTTGGTGTTCGGGAAATTTCCGATCCGGGCTTCTGGAAAGACTACGGCGAAGAAGCAGAACGTGCTCAGTCCATATAAGGCTGAGCCGCTGCTCTCATAAAAGGCTTAATTCTGTAAACTCTAACTGCGCGGTCGTGTTCATTTCCTCTACGTGCTCAATGTCACCTTAATTTCCTTAATTCTCTAAATGAATGGTGTTAATTTATTGTGCACAACCTTTGAGTTGTTTAAATTTCAGTTTTGTTGTGCATGCGTTTTTTCACTTCTTTTTGAACACTTTGGCCGCCTCGTTGTTGGCTAGTTTCCAAATTGCCTATTCTACTTGAACCTTATAACCGTAAACCTTAAATATTAACTTGACTGGCCAAGGTGATCATTCTCTAGTCTATACTAAGGTGACCTCTTAATTAAATTCGGAACTACCGCTCGTTAAATTAAATCATTAATCATTACTAAAATTGATTTCTACATCTAAAAGCACTGCGCAATATGTGCACTTAATCTTAATTGATTAAGGTGAGCCATATGCTGTAAGGATTTTACACAGTCGAGTTTGAATTTTTAATAGTTTATTTAATTAATGAAAACAGAACAAGGAACTTTGGGAGGAAGCAGCAACGGCGCATCCACATATAGTTAAGATTTCATCTATTTTGAATTCATTAGAAGGTAGCAAACTGCTCTTCTGGTAACAACGCAGAAGTTAGGATGGTTTTGGCAACAGGGCAGGCTTAGTTCCGAGAGGGGCAAAATACGAGGTCTTCAGGTCAAGTCTCCTTAGCGCAGTGAAGTACTCATGATGCCAGACGACGTACACGTGACGTAAAAGAAATAACGTAGCAATGGGAAAAGACGCATCCACTGCAGGACCCGAAACTTGAATGTTGATACTAGAAAGAAATATAAATTTTTTCAGACTTGCCAATGGATCGATCAGGCAAACTAATGACACGATAATTTCAGAATTGGTACAAAGATATTAATACATTAAACCAACCTGAGGTTTTTAATGCCCAGTGAATTGATGAATTCTATTTGATGAAGTGAATGAAGAATTTAATTTTAGAAATCCAGAGAAAATCAGTAGGAGGAGTAGGAAGTTGGACGGAAGAAGACAGTATGAATAGTTAGAGGTTTTACTGCTCGTTGAAAGAAGAATAAAGACTTAAATTAGGATTGTAAAAAAACGTAACAGTATAATAAACTGCCGACGCAAATTTCACATGCCCATTTCTTGTAAATAGATTTATTTCATAGAGATTTAATACAATTTAATATAGATTTGATATATAATTCAATATGGATTTGATATATAGTTTGATATAAAATTGATATAGAAATTTGATACAATTTGCTTAAAATTATACAACTTGTGGTAGTCTTCAAACGATGTCCAACTTCCTACAGGAGCAAAAAAATAAGCACAGTTAATGCAACCAAACAAAACGAAAATGACTCACGGCGTTCACACAAAATAAGGAACAGAGAACCAAGTTTATAGGAAGTTTTGAGAAATACTTAATGACTGATGAACATGATGACACTGATTGGCAAGCGGCACAAAATTTGTAGTTCGAATTGGTCACTGATGGAGCCGACCACCGCTCGGAACTGCTTAAAATTGGGAGCGCAGCCGTGCACCACCAATTTTGTGCACCAATAAGCCCTGAATCAAACGCCTCGGATCTCTCGATCCGGAGATCCACCAATCAGCCGTGAACCACTCGGCTTTGTCTTCCACCGGCCCCGCATAGAACCTGCCGTGCACCACCAGGCCGCGGATCGAATCTAAAATCCGGGCATCGTTAAATTACGTAATTTTACGTTCACCGCATCTGAGGTTAGGTTTCAGATAGCATAGTTCTGTTCAAAAATTTATCGTCCATCGACAAGTGGCCGTTCGACCGAGGGCTGGTTCGACCCACGGCCTAGATACGGACGGCTTGAAGTGTTGAAGGCTACGTTCCGGAAGGCAGGAATCATGATGGTCCATTACATCCAGAGCAGTGGTGGTCTTCGGCAGGCGACCCCTTAAAATTGCATCTACCGATCTTGCTCGCGCAGAACCCAACGTCAACTTGTCCGCACAGCTGGACAAAAAAAAAGACGCCCGCACTGCGCGCAAAAATTAAATCATCTGATGTTTATGTAATTCTCGGTGAGAAATGTTAAATTTCTCACAATGCTTTTATTAGCGTAAACTCAACTGCTTCTGATTAACTTCTGAAATATCTGAATTATTGCTATTTACTAGCTTATTGACTCTATGGTAATGATGCGTTTGTTTTACCAGTATTTCCAGTAATCTTCAACATCTGCTGCCTTTCTGCCAAATTAAATTAAACCTGGACGCAGCTTTCTATAAATGGATTTCTACTGCCTTAAATATGAAGAACTGCCCACTAAAATGTGAAGCTTTGAATAAATTCTGATTGAAATACCTAAATTGTTAACTATTTATTTCAATCCTGCTTAGCGCTTACCTTTTGATCATCCCTAGAAGAGGATTACCATCAGCGTAGGGAATAAAACCCTACATTGGTTTGAATTAAAATTTACAAGGTGTGAACACCTTTCATTTATTCTAAAAAATTATTTTGAATTCCTTATGAATTAGATGATTTATCACGAAAAGAAGCTTTCTTTCATTAACATAAATTTTTTCGATCTAAATATACAACTGCCGCGCAGAGTCTGAAAGTTTTGCCTTTTGGATGACGATTTCACTGCGCCTTGAAAATTTTCTCACGACAAATTAAATCCATTTTTAATTAATGCAAAAGTTACGGAAATGCCAATAGATTTATTGTATGACTCATTAATTACCGTCTGGAAGGATCCAATGAGAAGATGTTAAAGAAATCTGAACACATTTTATACAGATAGCCTACTTGGCAACAATATTATATATTTGCAACAGAGTTGCAGCAATTATACCTTATATCTGTTCATTATAATACTTAGACTAAGAAGACGCTATCAATATTTTTGAAGGCGTTGGAATAATAATTCTCAGGACAGCAAAAGAAATTTCTAAAAATTTGTTTTAATTCTTTAAGGGATCTATATCTTTTTTCCGCTGATTTCTAAAATGACATTTCTACTCGGGTAACACATGCCTATTGAATAATTTCAAAATCTCATGAGAAAACATTAAAAATGGAAATCTTGCATTAGATTTTATTATAAAAAGATAGATTAATGCCAAACACTTAATGATGTTTAGCTGAAATGCGTTTGATAGTGTTATATACTGTATGTATCACAAAGTTATTATGGTTCTTTGTTATAAACGCTTTTTTTCGTCAAAGCTTCTTCAGGTGCTTTTCGGCTGTGTTTTTTTATTTTCCAATTTAACCATCCAACAGTAGTCTGCCATAATGTTGATAATCCATCGACCTGGGTATCTGCACTCCATTTATTAATATATTTAATGAAATGGCTTCTGGCGTACATGTGGCCGCCAGAATTTATTTCGCTGTAGGTGCTCGCTGGCCAAGATACTCAGCGCATCGGCAGCTCCAACACTTGCGGAAGAAACCGCTATAATATTGGAGCGTTTCGTTTCTGAGCAGTACATATCATTCTCTGAATAATAAAATATGCGTTTAAAAATTACTTTTTTAATTAAACGCTTCTAAAGAATGCAGAGTCTCCGATGTTACACATGTACAATGAATTTCAAATTTCATTTTCAAATAATGAAGAAAATTTATTTTTAAATTTTTATTTTCATAGTAAAAATTTAAAGTTTCAAAATTATTTATTCTGTCAATTTATTCATGCATTGTATAAGACATTACGAAAGTGTGCAAAATTTCAAATCGATCGGACAGGAAGAAGTGTGTTAAATATTGATTGTAAGATTTGTAGCAGACAAAATTATTTTTTCAATTTTTCTAGTAAAAAAATTATTTATCAAAATTTTTAAAATTATTTATTCTGTCAATTGATTCATGTATTGTCTCCAACTTTACGCAAGTGTGCAAAATTTCAGATTGATAGGAAAAGTAGACGTGTGCTAAATATAGATTATGAGATTTGTAGCAGACAGACAAACAAACAAGAAGTGAAGTTAAAGAGAATTGTTGTAATAATATGCGTTAAAAATTACTTTTTAAAGACAACACTTCTGAAGAATCCATTGTCTTGGATGCTACACATGTACAATGAATTTCTAATTTTATTTTCAATTATTAAAAAAATTATTGTTCAAAATTTTTTGTGATAATCAAATTTTTGTAAATTTTCAAAATTATTTATTCTGTCAACTGATTCATGCATTGTCTCTGACTTTATGCAAGTGTGCCAAATTTCATATCGATTGTTCAGGTAGAAGTGTGTTAAATATCGATTATAAGATTTGTAGCAGACAGACAGACAAACAACAAGAAGTGAAGTTAAAGAGAAGTGTTGTAATAATAATAATCAATTTCCTTAACCACGCGTCCTACTCGACCAAGTGAGCCGAGAAGATGAGGGACGTTAAATTGCCTCCACTCGTCACTGGCGAGACCTTCGAACACAACAAAAGAAAGTCGGACAGCACAGCCAACTTGTGATTGCCAAATAATTGAGAGCCCAATGTAGAGGAGAGCAGTTCGGAAACACTATGGTAAGAATTTAAAAGTAATTCAAACTTATTTGAAAATCTCTGTGTGTTCGGAGGTCTTGTACTACCTACAGTAACTCGGTCATCAGATTTAATTTATCTGTGAGAGGAAACAATAAACATGAAAAATTTTAAAGTAGTATTGTCAGTTAAAGAATTGATTTTCAAAAGGAGAAGAAAGTAGAAGTAGAAGCTAGCGAAAGTAGAAATTAGAACAGTAGAAGCTAGCGAAAAAGTTCCAATCAAATCTGAAGTTGAGAACTGACACAGCTAACTATTATAATTCGCAGTGAGACGACGAGCGCTCAGAAACCATGATTGAATTATGACGAGTCGGATACATCCTGATTTGAAAGCTCAATAAATAAATAGCTAGTTTAGATATCATTACAATATAAATTTGATTGAAAACACATCATCTTTATTTTTGTATCAATTAGTTTTAAAGATGACGTGACGTCGGACAAATGACGGCCTAATTGTCAATGCATTCAGTTAGTCGATTTTTGAAATTCCATTCAACTCGCAGAAGCATATTGACAGGTATGTTGGCGATGGCTTGGCGTATGATGTTCTTCAGCCCAGGAAGTTTTCGTGAATCACCAGCTGTACTACGATACGGTGGCTCAACCTGAAGAAAGTTGCTAAGGGGGAGCCAATGAACACTTTTGCGGCAAATTTTTCGGCCTTAATTCGTAAGAAAAAGTAAAAGAAACCTTCATTTCTGGTTAATAGAATTCATTAAAAGGCACTCACGTAAAGTTTAGCTTGTTAGCAGAAATTGTTCTTTTTCAGAGTTCTGTTATCAAGAAATAGGATAAAAAACTTAGAATTATTGGATTTCTTCAACACGGTCGTTATTTTGTGGCTTAAATGCTCAACTCATCGTCAGTAAAAAGTAGAGTTGAATTTAAGATGAGTTTTATCATGAACAGTGTCGCTACTGGTACAATTAAAGTGGTTTAATTGCACGCCTTACTATCACAGAAAATTTACCAACATAGTTAATTAAGTATGTTCCAACGTACACTGCAAATTACCATAGAGAGAAATATTCGTATTCGTGTCCTTATATTTGTACGAGTACACGTGAAGATTCATGGACTGTCATATTGCGATGCAGCTCACGCTCTGTTGTGGACAGACCGGCTACAAGAAGACCCGAGTATTTGCATTTGGTTGAAGGGTATTTTCTTCCGCGGCTTTCAGAGGTCTCATCTCCGAGTCCGGCGGAACCTCGCGAGCCTCGAGACTGAGCTCAATATTTCCAGTCGCATCGCTTTGATTCTCATTGAGTAAGCATTTCAACAC
>NW_025935328.1:62144-136730 GCF_000764305.2 Hyalella azteca | reverse complement strand
ATGATGAGTGTCCTGACGAGATGATGAGTGTCCTGACGACATGATGAGTGTCCTGACGAGATGATGAGTGTCCTGACGAGATGATCAGTGTCCTGACGATATGAGTGGAAGAAGGAGTGGCGCCGCTCCATTGCCCCTCCGTGGACGGCTCCAGCGACTTGGTCTATTTTTCTCATCAATAAATCCTAAAAAATTATTACTTGCTCTATTTTTTTATTCTTGTCCTGGCCGCTACATTGTTTCGTCCAACGCTTTCGATGAGATCGAATGATTAAGTCCTTATGGGAAGGTACATGAAATTGGCGGGAAATTGTTAACAAGTTTGTTTGACGTAAGAATATGGGATTTATTTACTTGCGTATAATACGCAGGTTTTTAGACGTAAAATATGCACGAATCTTTCAGTTCATATCGAAAGCATAAAAATGGAGAGCTTCAATAGCTGCTCTCCGGTTGATGGAGTTGAACTTTGCACTGATTTTTGTCGCCCTGTACTGCTGCTGCTTCTTCAGTGAAGAAACTTGCTCTCTTAAAATATCGATCGGCGGTGGAGATTAAAATGTTGGCTGTGGAAATTAATTTATCGGCGGTGGAGAATAAAATAGCGGCGGGGGAGATTAGGTTAAGATTAAAATAGCGGCGGGGGAAATAGCGGAGGTGTGGATTGGAATAATGGAGATCTCATAAAAAGGTGAAGCAAACTGGTCGTATGGTGATTAGAGTTGATTTTTTACATTGCTACTAGTCGCATGAAAAAGTCATTGTACGAGAATGTATTCAATGAGAGTCATTGCATGTCAATGGTGCGGCTTAAAAGACGTGGATTATTGAAGAAAATTATTCAACATGGAAGTCGAAAGTGAAATGCTGATGTGAAAATTAATAAAAATTATAGGGACTGTATCTGTGGTTGGAAGAAAAAGTTTCAGACAAGTCAAATTGTAACGCGTGGTGAGCTCTCGTTAAGGGGAGCGTCTACCCTAAAAATTATCTCGGCTATTTATAGTCGGATCACTCTGAAACTTGGTACAAATATGTAAAATAGGAAAAAACTCGCATTTTGTTCGTGTAAATTTTTCGAAAAAAATGAAAGAAAACGTGAAATTCTTAGAAAACGGCTATAAAAGGGGGTACTGTAGAAATGGATCTAGTCCTAGGATTTCCAAGCTACAACATCTGTCTCTTATACACATCTAGATGTGTATAAGAGACAGGTATAACGCCACCCGCAAGTGGAGGTATAACGCCACCCGCAAGTAGAGGTATAACGCCACCCGCAAGTGGAGGTATAACGCCACCCGCAAGTGGAGGTATAACGCCACCCGCAAGTGGAGGTATAACGCCACCCGCAAGTGGAGGTATAACGCCACCCGCAAGTGGAGGTATAACGCCACCCGCAAGTAGAGGTATAACGCCACCCGCAAGTGGAGGTATAACGCCACCCGCAAGTGGAGGTATAACGCCACCCGCAAGTGGAGTTATAAAGCCACCCGCAAGTGGAAGTATAACGACACCCGGAAGTGGAGGCATAACGAGATTCGGAAGTGGAGGTATAACGCCACCTGGAAGTGGAGGTATAACGCCACCCGGAAGTGGGGCATATCGATTACTTCCGGTGACAGAATACAAGTTTTGTTCACCATCACCGTGCGGGGCAGTGCGACACGGAAGTACGTGTGACCGGACTTAGTAGCTAAGCCAACAGAGCGTTGCCGGGACTGTGAGATGGCGATCGATGAGTTGAACTGCAGCGTCAACTGTCGTCGTGGTTCAGTGACGTGCCAGACCAGAGGGTCAGAGACTTGAAGTAGCGATCAGTGCTGCGTCCAGTGGTCGGGAGACTGGTAGTTGTAGAGGAATGTTGAGTTTTGGTTACAGCATTTAGGAAGTATTTACCCAAACATGAATGAAAATGTGATGAGAAAATGATATTAGTGGGGAGTGTCAAGAGTGACTGAAAGCAAATTATCGTGATTCTAACTCGGCGATTGCGATTCAAGATCACTACAAGTACTTGTAGTAATTTTAGTCCTTTCTACTGCTACTGTTACAAGTGATTCTTGTAGTTCTTTCTTCCACTACTACTACTACTGTCAACATTTTAAATTGCTTTAGAGGCAACTGAGATACTGATTGTTTCCGTAAGAAGTAAAAATATTCAGTATTTTTGAGGCTGAATCAGTGTCGAAGCTGTAGCGAGCCGAAAAAATTCAATTATGACTTTGACTCAAAAAAATAATGCAGTGCTTCATTCATCATTGATTTGGTCTGACGCGCAATTATATTCATGAAAAGATTTCATTATCAATCTCTAAAATATTTATCTATAAGTTATAAATGTTTTATTTAGGAGATTACTTACTCTAAGCTGCCTTCGGTCGAGCTCAAATTCTTTCATCAGCGATCAATCGTTTACGTTGATTATTTTAAGCCGCACATATGGTCACTGGCACATTTCAAATATTTAGAATTAATGTTATACCCTGAATATTATTAGTTTTCAATTGAAGTTTTTTTCAGTGAAAATCTTGAGATAAGCTACAAATAAGACATATACCAAGACTACTCAATAAGCCAATGAATAACTTCTCACCTGACCTTGTGTGTGATATTCGATTAAACGCAGCACGCAACACGTCTGGCCCATAGCAACCATATGACCAATGTTACGTGGCAACCAACATCTGCAGTAATTAAACTATATATTATATATATTTATTTAAACAGTATATTTAAATGCAGTAATTAAAATATAACATATGAGCAATGACGAGCAAGTTGATGAGAATTCATGCTAATTTATACACATCTTCATAACAACAAGTGTCAATACACTTGATGTAGTCACTGAACATTTGTCCCGCTGCCAGCTGTCTGCAACTGTCAGCCCTTTGATGTACTAATATATACTGAGCTATGATGTACTAATATATATTGCGCTATGATATACTAATATATATTGCGCTATGATATACGAGTACTAATATAAACATTAATGAGATATGATATACTTATATATATTGAACTTTAATATATTAAAATACATTAAACTGAGATACATTTTCCTTTAATAGTTTCCTATCATTCAAGACGCAAGTATCTGAATTTCCTAAACCTTTTCGATGATAATTACAATTTTCTCTAAATGTAACTGTTTCTTTACTGAATATAATATAACTTAAAGTGTTTACTACCCCAGGCTGCACCTGGAGCCGCGCGACGTGGAGCCGACGTGCCCCACGGTGCCTGAGAAGCGGTGCCGTGCATGGGGCCGCTCTGCCCTCCAGCGCCGGGACGGGGACTGGTGAGACGGGACGGGGACTGGTGAGACGGGACGGGGACTGGTGAGACGGGACGGGGACTGGTGAGACGGGACGGGGACTGGTGAGACGGGACGGGGACTGGTGAGACGATCAGTGACGCTAATCAGTGACGGCACTAGTAGATACTAGTGGAGGACTGCTACTTTATATCACAGGATGAAAGGCTTTATATTTTAACTCAGACATGTGCCCTGATCTGCATTGTCGCCACCATGATGCCGGTCATTACGCATGATGCTGGTCATTGTATACACATGAAGCTGGTCGCGATGACGACCGTACCAACGCAAGCTTGAGTCTAGAGCTCCATGATGAATTCTTAAAATGCGGGCCTTGCACCGCTGCCGTTGCAGCTGCCCGGCAGAGTCTGGAGGAAGGTACAGATATGCTACCATTATTGACCTGTCTTGCTACAGTTCTAGTGGTGTTCTCTTATTAGTGGCATCCGGTGTAGATGAATATTATTTGTGAATTGAATAATAATTCATGACTTACTTCCCGACGTACGAGATCGGGACTAAGCTTTTCTCGGCAGTCTGATATCGACACCGATTACGGTTTGTCTGTCTTCACAATACTGACATTAATCAGTGAATCCGACACTCATTGAACTTCAGTGAACGATGCCAAGCAGTTTCATGGATATACACTCAATTATTTTTGTTAAGTGAACCGTCCACTCCTTCGATCCGCAATGCCGCGAGACATATATGAAGGACAGGAGGGTAAGTTATTATATTTTTGTTTTCAGCATGTCAAGCAATTCAACTTGCTCGTTCAGCGTCATCAAGGTTCAGGCTAGCCAGCCAATCACAAGCCTGGGTTTTGAATGATGTGAGCGTTCGCAATAATATTATCAATGTTTAATAATTTCTGGTCATATTCGATCACAGGCTATGGCAGTTGGGATCTCTGGACAAATTCTTCGACTACCTCGACAACCCCCACGGCCACTGCCTGCATAAATCACTTGTTGGGGGACGCATCGAGGTGGGTGGAAGCCAAGTGTTCTGGCAGGAGACTCTTTCTTGACCAACCCAGGTAGACTCTTTTTAGAGTTGAAATTTATTATACGAGTAAGTTTTCCAGGCGTTTCCAGGGATATGTAATCCTTGCAAGTTGAGAATACTTTCGTTCCCCAACCAAATCAAGTTAACCACTCTATTATATTATTATACAGCTCGCACACGTTAAGTTCTCGTCTTCTTGAAATTGTAAACCGATATTTTCTCATGTTCCGTTGTCGTTTTCTCGTTACCTACTTCTCATATCTTTCTTGTATATTTATATTTTCAAATTTATTGCACTTCTATTCTATAAAATTCTCTGAACTGACAATGGAACTGGTTTCCGTTTTTACCGTCGATGGATGAAATTATTTGAAGTTTTCTTTGCGTTCAAATTTTTTGCGAGTTTTTAATTTAAGCTGACGGACATTGTGATACTAATTGTATAAAATTTATTACTTGCGCAGTGTCAATAAAACATCCGATAGTTTAAATTGAGTCCTAGTAAATGAGCTTTGAAGAATAACTTTTCTATCCCTAAACCAATCGGATAGAATAGGATTCTCGGCACCTGCGTTGGATAGGGTTGCCATATTGATTGTTTAATTTGCAAAAATCCGTTTCCTTTAGTTTACGTCATACCATGAAAGCAATTAGTTTCGATGTTACATCGGAGTAGGTAATGAAAAGTATTAAACTCTTGTCAACAAAAATTATATCTTTTCGTTGTCTAGGAAAAGCAGAAAAAAATCTACATGGATGGACAGAAGGTGGTCTGCACCGACCCTCCCTTCATCATGAAGCCAGATTCCTGCAAGGTTTTCTCTTTCGGCATCCGAATGACGCACTACGAGTTCGAGTTGACGATGGCAGATTTTGGCTGTAAAGTCTTCATCTTTGATCCCGAAGCTGATCGTAAAACTGTGGAAGAAATGCATCCAAATTTCAAAATGCAACTCCTTCGCATTGGCGATGACCGGAGGGAGCGCCGGGGCAGCAGCAGCATCCACGAGTGGCGTAGGATGTCGTCCATCATAGACAGCGAACTCAGATCCAACAAATCGTACTCTATCGACTACCTCAAGCTTGACGTCCAAGGCGACGAGCTTAATTTCCTAGAAGAAATTATCACAAAAAGAACGCGAATTTTGATAAGGTTCAAACAAATTAGCATTAAAATTAATATAGGAGTGATAGGGACGCCATCTTGGGCAGACGTTGACCGCTACCACAGATATTTCGTGTCTTTGGAGCGACGGGGCTACAGATTGTTTAGTTCTACGGCGGACCCCGTACAGCATGTGAGGTTCATCTTACCCGAGGAGAACAGGATCGCCAACACCCACTACGATCTAGTGTGGGGCAAGTGTGAAGAATGACAACAACAATATCACTTTAAAAATGAACAATAACCTTAGTGATGAATGACCTTAACAATATATTGCGATCTTGTGTGAAGCAAGTGTTAGGAATGACTTAAACAATATATTGTGATCTTATGTGAGACAAGTGTAACAAATGAGTTAAACAATATATTGCACTCTTGAGTGGATAATTGTGAGGAGGCAAGTGTGAACGAAATCTTTCTGTAGATCAATACGTCCAAGGCAATGTATCTTCAATACACCCTTAGCGTATTAACCCTTTGACATCTGACCGATGTACCGTACCTTCAAGCATTTTGATATGACTAGTATTGACAATGGATATTTAATCCGGAATCAAAGAGTCGGTGTCCGAGGGCAACACATGATACCTGCAGGGAGAAGCCCTATGTTGGTTCCTCCCCGTATTTCGAGCCGATCGAGTAACGTATCAGTTTAAATTCATAGTTCTTATTTCTGTGTTTAAGCTCACGAAATTATCTTTTGGCCAAGTTCTGATTTGCAAGAAGACTGTTTTAACTACCTAAAAATGTTCTGTCTGCAATGAGTTAGCTTCTATGTATTCGCTGTGGGTTAGAGCAGCAGAATTATTATACTGCTAGCTTGTTTGCGCAATCCATCAAAGGCGTATGTACCAACAAACCAATCCATCAACGGCTTATGTACCAATAACCACCCAATCCAGCAAAGGCTTATGTACCAACAAACCAACCCATCGACGACTTATGTACCAATTCATCAACGGCTTCTGTACCAACCGACCTATCCATCAACGGCTTATGTACAAACCAACCAATCTATCAACGGCTTATGTACCAACCAACCAATCCATCAACGGCTTATGTACCAACCAACCAATCCATCAACGGCTTTTGTACCAACCAACCAATACATCAACGGCTTATGTACCAACCAACCAATACATCAACGGCTTATGTACCAACCAACCAATACATCAACGGCTTATGTACTGACCAACCATGCAATAATCACCGCACCGGCCAACACAATCTACCGGAGTGAAGAACATCAAAGAGGACTCGATATCAGTCGCAGCATTTTTTTAGGTCCACAGAGACAAATAGATCAGATTCGACAACAAAAGCAGCAGCTGTTGACATTGCACGAATAACATGTTGCATAGCAACAAATGCAACAGCTGTTGAGCCTGAAACCCCTGACTTGCAGTGCTGCAGCAACTAGAAGAACGCATGGAAAGAAATGGTCTGGTATCATGATAGCCAACATAGAGGGACTTTTCTCAAGAAAAAACGCCACAAGAACAGCGTACCTAAAGAAATTTCTGAGACAAAAGGCATAATCATGCTTGCCTTAACCGAGTTAAACCTGAGAGAGGATATCCAAGATGGATAAATCGAGATGAAAGGCTTTCAACATTACCGAGCAGACCGAAAAGAAGGGAGGAGAAAAAGGAGGCGTTATAGTCTACCTCAGAAACTCCCTCGCAACAAAAACAGTTCCCCTGCATATAGGCTCCAATGGATATGTGGAACATGTTATACTATACATCTCCAATCTCCAACTGTGCATAGCTATCGTATACCGGCCGCCTGACTGCCCGCCCGAAAAATTCAATGAAACTCTCGAGATAATAGAAACCGAGGTGGCCAACCTTGGTGAACCTTCCCCAAATATTGTGGTTGCGGGAGATTCTAACCTACCATACATGCTATTGCTACCCTTTGACTGTTTAGGACGGCGCTGAGATCAGCCAGAAACTATAGGCAACACAACTACTTCGATTCGCTTGGGAGCACTTGCTAAGTAAGTCAACGGTGCTGGCGCCAACTAGAGTCTAGAGAACACAATATCCTGGATAGGTGCTCCACCAGCTAAGAAGAACTGGTTGCTGATATTCGTGTTGAGGAGACCGCACCTTCAGACCATCGACTAGTGGTGGTCGAGAACCCACCTAAAAATCGCCAATGGAGTAAAATACTAATTTAGATACAAAGTGGCGGTATTTAGGTATATAGAGTGATGGTTAGGGCGGTGGTGGCAATTATTTACATTCGTTCGAGGTGATCAACTGTGTTATATACGCGGCACTTCACTTGAGTATTTTCATCAACAAACTCATACCGAAACCCCAATACGGCTGTAAAGCCCTAGTGGCTTAGGCGAAATTTCGACATAGACGTTTCAAGGAGTTTTATTGAATAATCTTGAAAACAGTTTCTTCAAGTATGTCATCAGAAATATTAGTTATCTAATGCATAATATAAACAAATATAAGCAAAATTAAATCCAAGTTAACAAAAAAATATCAAATCAGAATCGATAATGAAAGACTAATAAATTGTAGCACTAAACTCACCGAAGTAGTTCGCCACTAAAGGAGGATTGAACTACGAATGACAATTTATCTCGAGCTAAACTTCGGTCGGATGACTGAAGGTCTAAACAGAAAGATTATGTGGAGCGTACATGTGAAAAATTGCGATTACAACGGCAGTGAGCATAACTTAAACCAAAAACCTAAGCATTTACACCCAACACACATTACAGTCTGGCAGTTAAATCTGAGAGCGCAGCCTAAAACTATTCGTCATACGAGCCAAACTCTGATATTTCACATGAATCTATTACAGATTTCATGCCAGTGAGTCAATTTCACAGTCACGATTCAGTATTAAAAAAATTTCCAAAGAAACTTTACCTTACTTTAGCTCCTAAACGTCAAATCCTTAGAAGCCAGGGCGGCGAATTATAGCCTCGCGGCGTAGAAAACTTCGAACTTGTGGATGACGGAAGAACTTCCCGGCCAGTCGTCAAGCAACACTTGGGCGCGTAGTGCACAGTGCACACATCTTGATGGTAAAGGCATCACACGATCTGAAAAAAGGTTGATTCTGTTGAAAATTGTGTGCTCTTTAAAGTTTAAATCGTATTTCTAAAGGTAAAAAGATATCTTTCAAGTCTGTAATAATACGCGGTAACGGGAAAATATATTAGAACTTAACTTAACTGAACAACTGAATTAAAAAAAAGTCATTAATATCAAAGCTTTATTATATTATTCGTATTATTGCTCTATCTATTTTGGTTTTTTGCTTGATGAAAGCGCCTCGCTGCTGGCGCTGGGGGCAGTGAACGCCTCGCTGCTGGCGCTGGGGGCAGTGAACGCCTCGCTGCTGGCGCTGGGGGCAGTGAACGCCGCGCTGCTGACGCTGGGGGCAGTGAACGCCTCGCTGCTGACGCTGGGGGCAGAGAATGCCGCGCTGCTGACGCTGGGGGCAGTGAACGCCTCGCTGCTGACGCTGGGGGCAGAGAATGCCGCGCTGCTGACGATGGGGGCAGTGAACGCCTCGCTGCTGGCGCTGGGGGCAGTGAACACAGCGCTGCTTCTTCCGCTGGGGGCAGTGAACGCCGCGCTGCTGACGATGGGGGCAGTGAACGCCTCGCTGCTGACGATGGGGGCAGTGAACGCCTCGCTGCTGACGATGGGGGCAGTGAACGCCTCGCTGCTGGCGCTGGGGGCAGTGAACGCCGCGCTGCTGACGCTGGGGGCAGTGAACGCAGCGCTGCTGACACCGGAGGCAGTGAACGCCGCGCTGCCAGAGGCCTACTTGATACAAACCTACGCGGGGAAGACGTCCGTCGTGGTAAAAAATGTACAGATCTCCGAGGACGATTCATACGACCTCGCCCAAGCACCATCTGCGTGTGAGACAACAGTTCATCATTAGTAATTCATATATAGTCATTTTAACTCCATCGAGTCATTTGATTGAATTCACCTGATTGATTGAATCCCTTGATTGATGTAAATTCTGGTTATCAGTCATTAGGTTTTTATAACAACATTGTGATTAACCGGATGATTGATAATGTTAAGATTATTTCATATCACTTATTTCATTATTTGGACAAGCAGTCACTTTTTTCATGTATCATTCACAGTATGCAAAATTTAAGAAATTTTACATATTTTCTCAACGACCTCTCAATTTATTTCCTTAATGCTTTTTATCGATACTCTCATCTCAAATAGTTTTTTAATAGATTCCAAAGATAGCTAAAATCTTGTGAGAGGATATTTGTATTTTATCAAGCTGGATGCACATCGGGTACAAAGTATTTTATTTATAATGCAATGCAACAAAATCCTCAAGATTAAATTTATACATATAAGTTAAATGTTATTGAAACTTTTTAGTTTGGTCATTTTTTACGGGTACGTTCTAGATAGTGTTTTCAATTATAAAGTAAATAACATGCTGAGAAATGCTTTACAATTATCCTAGATCTGTACTGCATTGACGAAAATTGAACAACGTAGCATTTTATATTCTGTAAAAAATGTGATGGCGTAATAGCGTTAAAAAGTTAGTACGCAAGGAATGAAAAGAATGACTTTCGGTAAAATTCTTTACCAACATCTATAACTTATATTAGTATTAGAGCACAGCAGGCATCTGGCATCAAATAATGTCGATTGAGGGTGGATTTCTGGTTGCGACGTTGATAAACCTAAATTAACTATCAAAGTAAGTTTGAAAAGTGACAAGCACTTGATACGAAGAAATTTAACTTGAATTCAACATGGACTCGACTTCGATTTTCGATTAATGTTAGTAATTATTATTAATTATCGTCCGGCCAGCCTGGTATTTCATTATATTTTTATTTTATTATAAGTAACTAGATAATATCGTTGCTCTAAATCCAGTCCCATTTTACAGCCATCCTATATAAGGGTAACAACATCCAAACTAAAGTACCTAGAATGAAGCGAGACCGGTTCAAGCCTGCATTTAGCAAGGAATTTCCATTCAAACCTGTTTATTACCTAGAAAAATTAGATAATTTTTTTCAAATTGAACCCTTACCTATTTAAGAAGAATATTTTGATAATAGATCTAACTCTCCCATCTATTTATCAGAGACTTAGAACTCCAACTTTAAAAATAAAATACTGAGGTAAAATCCCAACAATTAAGATTAGCATAGTGGATGCACGACAAGTCCCGACAAATGTCCAGTATCAGGCTTCAAAAAACACACAATAAAACGAACTTTAACAAATATTAATAGGATTATATAATTTGAAGTTAACTTCATCAAAATTATAACTCGGATATTAGAAATACTTTTATTAGCGTATCATCATCAAGAGTAATGTTCCTAATTAAAAAGCAATTATACATCAAGTGCTCGCACCAACGAAATATGTTATTAGGAAATTACCTCTTTTTTTCCATGTTGGTAACTTAGTTCAACGACATTGAAGAGTTGAACAAAGACAACACAGCAAAATTTAGGTTAATAAGTACATTCAAGTACCTTGACCATTGTTCCGTCATACTTAATGTTAATCTATCAGAGTAGCGAAAATTTTCTCTTGTTCAATAACAGTATTTTATCGGCCTTATCTGTCGTTAATTTACGAATTTTTACCTAAACCTTCCTTCTCCTTATTCTACATGACCTGAAGATATATCCTATAGCCTCTGAGCTAAGTAAAAATATTAATATTCCATATAATATCAAGGAATGTAAACTTTTAAATAAGTATGGTACATATTTTGTGTTATCTTAAAAATTACTAAAAATAAAATATTGTTATTTTTAATCAGAATTTTGTTTTAAGCTAAATCAGAAATCTTTCGGCTCAAGTTTTTTTTTCACGAAAATTCACGATTCGTTAAAGGCTCAGGGATGTTATCCTTTTTGTTGCCAGATGTGGCCATGATATTACCGTTGATATGATTACGGTCAAGTTAGACTGTCAGCAATTAAAATAAGATGAACCTCGACCAATTAAGTACAAAAAAAATGAAAGAAATGAATGAAAAATATATTTGGAAATAAAATCATCGAAACGTTCGCATTTATACTTATTTAAAAATATGTGTTGAGAAGTAGGCCTACTATAAACCACTCAAAATAAATCGATTAAAAAAAACCATCCTTAAAATCGATCAATTCGCACTTCCAAAAATCTTGTCACAAATTGGACACTTGTTCGCCACGGTACCGCGTGGCTGCCGTTCTACGTCAACGTCCTCTTATCATACTTGAATAGAAACTTTCTATCTTTGTTAGAATATTATCGCACATATTAATTGGATCTCTCAGACTCAACAAAATTTCATTACCATTTATGAACAATTTATTTTTTGGGAGCGGCAGTAAAAATGTACAGATATACTCCACTCAGCCATGACCATAACTAAATATTTCTCACAAATTTTTCTATTGCCTTCAATTAATGCACATGACGTCAATATACTTCTCGAGATACAATTTGTACAATTATTTCCGTACATTATTTTTTTCCAACTCAAGTATGTGGACCTAATGCGATCCTTTGTGCGTGACAAAAACTAATTATAAGTCTAGCGAGGTTCATATCAGAAATGCATCATTAATTATATCAACTCCGTTTGCTCACAATTTGAATAAATACCTAAGTATATATAAAGTATAACTAAAAATACCTACGTATATATAACTAATACCTAAGTATATATAAAAGTATATAAAAAATATAACTCAGTACTCACTGCAGTGAGTGACAGAGAGCGCATTTTCTCGTCGGCGAAAACATGAAGTCACGGACGGACATACAGGCTAATTACTTTTTCAGTTAAATTTTTCTGTATGTGCACAAATTAAATTATTTTACTCAAAATAATATTTTCAGCTTCCATTCGTTTCTAGCTAATTAATTAAGAATAGAAGGTTGACCGATTTCATTAGTTGTATATTGTGTTGCAGCCTTGCAGGTTAATTATAAAATTTTTCAACTCACTGATTGTTTGTTGACACAAAATTTCAAGCAATCTCGAGCGAGATTCGTTAACCTTAGCATATTCCGCCTAGGTTAATATTCAATGCAACGTATGCAGTTCAATGTGTCTGTATATTACGTACCATATAAGCCATGAGGCAGACCATCCCTGTAGATTTATAAACAGTCTGTGATAGTAACCGAATATTGAACAGGTTTGACTTCATTACGGTCATGGAATTTGGTTACATTCATACTCACTATGAAAACAGGTATTCTTCACCTAATTAATTTCAATGATGCATTACCTAAATGCGACCTTACGGATTATGTTCATTAAAGTTATTCGTGTTTTATTCCTGCGTAAAGTTATCGTGAAGTTATTCCGGCCGCTTGGGCAGCTCCTCTAGTGAGCTGACGGGGAGTCCGGGAAGGAAAATGCAGAGCTGTTGTCCTATGAAAACATTTGCTTTCGGACGAAATTTCTATGAAGTTTGCTTCCTCGAGATTGAGTTTTTGACTAGCCGAAACCTACGCAATGTGAAGCTCGAGGAACGTGAATGTGAATGGGCCGAATCTTTAATGAATCATACAAACAAGCTGTACCGTCGCAATGAATCGCAGGTAATGCATGTTATGATACCTGAGAAGTTGCATCGGTCAGCGCAATAGCAAATGACGAAATTCAGTCTATAAACCGCCATCGTGTCGTGTTCTAGGCCTTATCGGCCTAGAACAGTTTTACTCCCACTTCTTAGTGAACATAAAATTACTAGGGTTTTGTCACAACTTTATATGTGTAAAAGTTCAATTTCAAATAATCATTTTTAAATGCGAAATTTACGGCAGCTCATAGTTAATAATAATAACATTATTAAATAACATTAATGCAGCTTAAATATCTGACAAATTTTCAATAACATTAGGTTCCTATCTTCCTGGTCTATTTCCATCCTAAAATTTCTTTATACGAAAATATCTTCAATTAGAAATGAATTGAACCGCATACTGCCGTCACGTCTTTGTGCTGGTGGCAATTACCGTGACCGACGAGATCAGCGTCAACGCTACAATTTTCCAGAAATATTCAGGAAACAAAGAACTCCGGGCAGTCAAATCGGAAGATGTCCTTTGAACTTGGCTGAGATTCCTGAACAAAGAACGTGCGCGTGAAAGATTTCAGGAGGGCGGAGACACCAAAAAAAGAGGCTGCATCATAGGCCTACCTACACATATATAAGCCACTTCAACCTGCCTACAGCATACACATAATAAAGACGTGAGCATCAAGTTAGACGTGAGAAGTGCTGAGAAGATAAAGGAAACTTCAAAAATGATTAAGGTGAGTATTAGTTAGAGATTTTGAACTTAGAATTGGGAGAATTTTTCAAATTGTTAAACTGTATTACAATTAGTGAAATTTACGAATCTATAATTTCTTATCAGGCAGAGAACAATTTTCAATTGAAGTGAGACACTATTGAAATATGTGATTTTTCTGTTGCTAAAAATTTGCAGTTTAGCAAAAATGTTTGATAAATATGACTCCAGTACTCAAAGGAAGGAAGAAGTCATCTGCTGAATATGAACTCAGAATATGACTCAGAGAACTCAGAATATGACAGAGAAAGAACTCGGAAAGAATATGACAGAGAACTCAGAAAGACAGAGAACTCAGAATATGACAGAGAACTCAGAAAGACAGAGAACTCAGAATATGACAGAGAACTCAGAACTCGGAAAGAATATGACAGAGAACTCAGAAAGACAGAGAACTCAGAATATGACAGAGAACTCAGAAAGACAGAGAACTCAGAATATGACAGAGAACTCAGAAAGACAGAGAACTCAGAATATGACAGAGAACTCAGAAAGAACTCAGAATATGACTCAAGAATATAGCTATTAACTAATTAAGGTTCATGCAGGTCACAATGAACTCATTCTCTGCATAATATTTGCCACGTATTTATTGTCAACAATAATGCCGTGTTGATGCATTGTTTTGGTACGTGTTATGGTTGAAAACAGGTGACCTAAATTAAGGATGGAGGTAGAGAAGCATGTAAATTTTCAACAATTACATATTAAAGATTATATATTAAAAAATTTCAATGCCATGGACTTGAGAAGTTTGTTTATTATACTAACGACAAAAGAGAGCAAGGTGATATAGAAATAAAATAAATTTATGCTCAGCGGTCAACAATTTCTGCTCAAACCAAAACCTTGAATGTAAATGCACATTCCATTTTGCATAATCCGAGCTGTTTCGTTCAATGCTGATATTTTGCTCTCAAGATACACCAGATAACACCTGTTACGGTTTTTCTTAAATAAAACAAACATAGAAAATATACTCAATACCTTGTTTTACACAGCCTAAAATTCTTTTCTTTATATGCCAACACTGGTTACAGGAATACGATTAATATTCTGACCATGTCAGAAGTACTTGTCTTTGATTTCTGAACATTACAATATTCCTGTATAATTTTGCAATCAGACGGCAGAATTGTGCACTCCCTCGTTTGCAAGAATTGCAAGAAATTTAAGATAATTTTTGCCTAATTTTCATTTTGTTTTACTTGATCTTCGGAAAATTATTCCAATGATAAATTTCCCCACACGCTGAGAATTTTGCATAAAAAATTTGAACGACAAAGGACAGCTGAAGCTACCCTCAGTATTGTGATCAGCTGTTCCGTATGTTGCAGGTACGATTCGTGATGGTGGCTCTGATGCTGGCTCTCCTGGTGCTACCGCGTAGCGATGCCTTTTCCCTCGATATGCTCACGATAGGCGCGCTCAATGGGGGAATTGGCCTCCAAAGACTAACTCGTGGCAGACTCGGCGCGAGTAATTCCATCTTCCGAGTGCCTATGTTCCCTTCAGTCATCCACTCTCCCCAGGTGATGGATCCTGCTGATGTAGTGGAGCCACCCAGAAACTCAATATTTATGGAAAGACTCGTTGATTCTAAGAGAAAATAAATTTATTGTTATGCAAACCGGTTTTTGGCATCGTATTATTGATCCTTCGCTCAAGTGTGGAAATTTAAAACAAAGGAAGCACTTATTACTCGAGTGAAAATAATGGATAACTTTGAACTTGGAAAAGCGACTCGAAATCTTAGGCAACATCAATGAACATGGAAAATCAATTAAATACTAATTGAATTGTTATTATCTCCTTAACTTTTTGAACGTTTACCATGGTCGTTCCTTTTCTCCGAAACTTGAACTTATCTTTATTTAAGAAGGGTGGTTGGTGAAATGTTTTATATTAAAAAAAATGATTGATAAATTTGACACTTGCTATAAGCTCGATCATTGAGACGCTTTGAAAAATCCTGTGAAAACAAAAGCTAAAGATGACTTTACGTTTTTTGACACTTTATGCCTAATTTCGCTATCACGGGACTTAACTCGAGAAAACGGATGAATTGTGATTTGAATAGAGGATACTTTAGCTTAGTTTTACTTACGTAAAAGTGAATGATCATGGCATCAAGGCATCTTTTGAATGCGTCATTGGCGTGTATTTTCTGATGCTTCTCAGCCTGCTCGCCGCCTCTCAATGACGATAATTTTGGGCATCAGACACATCTGTCTTCATCAAGAGTTTCTGAAAAGAAGGCATAACTACAGTACTAAAAATTCTAACAATATTGAAAATGACCAATTAAAAATACACAGTATTTTATAACCTCTTGGTTCTTTCAAAACGTTAGCAATTTTATTCAGCACTCCTAGGCTCTCGAAAAACAACAGGAGTCAGAGCTTCCCAAGCTACCAATTGAGACGCAATCAAAGCCAAATAAGCGCTCACCGCTAAATTGAACACCTCAAAAACATTCAGACTTTATTTCGAAAACATCCTAATTAATGCATGCACTTGTAATCTTACTTGATGTTTTCTATCACTAAGACCCTTCAAATGAGATTTAAATGATTGCGTTTCTTGAATAGAATGATGTTCAAATTTCGAGTCTGGAAACAAATGCCTAGAGCGACGACAGAAAAAATTTCGATGCAGCGAATGAGGGAGGACTCGAGGCTACAAGCGTGTGCAGTCGCTGAAAAAAAAAACATTTCTGTTAAATTTATTTCACTTTTCAAGGCATTGCAAGGCTGCAATGTAAATAAAGAACCTAATTGCTATAACACGTATTGCAGTTCTCGGGACTTGGGAAACACGTGATGTTTTGCTCTCGGCAGCAGAGCAAATCTTGCTGCCATAACACTCTGTATCATCATGCATGATCTAAACGTTGATCTCTAATACAGATATTAAGAGGATCAGCCGAAAAAGGTAAACAAAATTATTAAAGTTTTCGCATAATAAAATCAGTCCTGTTTCCCTGTTTATATCCTTCTTAAATCTGATCGGTCGCAGATGAGGTTCTTAGTAGACCGAGCTTCTTGGACTAAAATATTTTTGTGAAAGATGGCTCAAGTTTCAAAATTAATGTTGAATTTTCTTTGCTCGGTGACGATAATAAGCTTGTATGTATTGAAAGGATCATTCTATTTCAATTACTATTTATCATGAACAGCGCAAAGTTCACACACTAGTTCAATAACTACAGATGCTAGAACTAAGAATTTGACAAAGGATAATTCAAAAATAACATTTAATTAAGACATGAATTTGCCTTGAAATTTCTTCCGTAGTAAATAAAGTCATTGCAACCCATCAGAAGATAAAAAACGAGAGACAACTGGACATAGCTAGCACAGAATTCGCCCATTGAAATATTAATATGAATATTCTGCCTGTAATTATTTTCTCCCAAACTGAAAATAAAATTTTATTGTCTTTATTTGAGCAAAATTAACGTCAACTCCATTACTAAGTTATGAATGAGTGGCAGACTGAACTCATAGTTAGTCAGGAGTAAATTATCTCATAAAAATGTTTTTGAACTTGATGTCCTATATGTTTCTCACTACAGCATATCAGAATAGTAGCAACATTTTATTAACATTCTGATTGTCGACCTAATCGACCAGCTTCTATTACCATAGACACAAAGAAAACTTAATCTCATTAAAAATCAATGAGATTTATAAAGAGCTTCTCATATTTATCTGATTCGTGTACACCTTAGTTGTTTATTTCCCTACGCTGACGAAATATAATTAAACGTTAATTAGCGTTGCCCAGTACAAGCTTTTGTTCAAGTGGATAGAGAAGGAAACTATTCCTAAACTGGCAATATAAAAGTCATTTAGAAAAATAATTTATCAAGGGTCTGACCGGTGCATAACTTTCTCTCTACGCAAAAGTTTCGAGTTTAATTTGAAAGGGAACTGCGTTTCGTGAGCCTCATTGAGCGATCCTCAGATCGTATTTTCTTGCCATTTCAAAAACGGAGGCAAGTAGCTCTTAAATTGGGCGTTGCGTCGCTGAAAAAAAAAAATCCGCAAAATTGGACGGCCAAGCGCCGCTCTCAGAGCAGGTGTCGATAGCCCCGCGAATATTAGAGCGGTGGTCCAATATTCGCTTATGATTCCTATAGTATTTATGTACCCGGAAGAAGTGTGTTAAAATATTTGGTTGAAATTCCTGGTTACCGAATCATCTTAATTAGAACAATTACTTGATTTATTCAGAAATAATAAATCGGACTTTATTTTTATATAGAGTTTCAACAGTTTTTCAAGTTTTCTAAAAACTTCCTTTCCCCCTACCTACGAATATTCGGTAATTGAAAAGGAAGTTTTTAGAAAACTTGAAAAACTGTTGAAACTCTATATACTTGATTTATTAAAAAAAGTAGGTAATATGAGCTGTCTCAAACATAACTCAACTCACTTATAAGATAATAATATCGTTTAAATAAATAAGACGTTCAGAAGTTTCTGCGACCACATTCACTTGATTCCTACGTCTTTTCTTAGGCGTCTACGGGCAACCAACGGGATTTGCAGCTCAACTCAGTATTTCCGTGAAACAAACTGGCTTTCTGGCCGAGAAAAACAATATCTGACACTTTATCAAATTCAAAGTGAAGTTATTCCTTGAACTAAATTGCATATTCCAATTATTGCTGAAGATTCAAGACTCCTGTACTATTAGCGAATAGTACCAATTAAAATCTATAATCCTATTTCTGAGATAGGAATTAATTCCAATTCGGTTATAGATTTCCGGACTATGAGTCATGAACATTCCAAGCTTTAGTCATTCAACTTTTAGACACGAGCTGATGAGAACATACAACACTGCACAACCCAACTCAATATACCCGAGTGATGAAATATGTGTGAAAACTCTGTGCTTTCTTCTATTACACTGAAGCTTTATTAATGACGGTGCGTGAAATGAGAATGAAATCATGAATAACTTGAATTCTATGTCACGTGCGTGAATTGAGTTTACGTGCGCGTGTCACAAATTTACGAAGCCCATCAACAGTACTAAACGTCAAATTATCTTTTCGTACGTAGCAGCACAACCTTGATGCTATGACAGAGATTTTAAAAGGTTTTCACTAGTACGAAATGCAGCTCGCAGTCTTCAGTTTCAATAAAAAAACTGGCTGACGGAGCAACTGAAAAACTGAGAAAATATAAACCTGAGATATCGCTTAATGACGTGAAATCTCATTTTACTCAAATTAGCTTATTTGGGTGGAATTTAGGGAACGATTCCTCGTATTAGGGTAAAGTCTGCAATTTTCCAGTCTGTTGCAGCAGACGTATTCCGAAAATAAGAGAATTCACCGAATAATTTTCTTGAACTAAAAGTAAAAAATTAATAAAATGCTAACAACGAACATAAGTGTCGGCTTTCCTGCAATAACAAAAAAGCTTTGTTAGCGATCAAAAAGTAAAAAAGATCCAGCAGTATAGTTAATCGATTTTCTATGTTTATTGATATTGATTTACGTTTCAAGTTGCTCATCCACTTTTCAATCTTACTTCGTTATTATTTTCGCGCGAGCAAGAAGTGTTCCTCGCGTTTTTAGTGTTCAAGATCGGAAGAAGGATCAATAATACGATGCCAAAAACAATTTGCATAACATTAAATTTATTTTCTCTTAGAACCAACAAGTCTTTCCATAAATATTGAGTTTCTGGGTGGCTCCACTACATCAGCAGGATCCATCACCTGGGGAGAGTGGATGACTGAAGGGAACATAGGCACTCGGAAGATGGAATTACTCGCGCCGAGTCTGCCACGAGTTAGTCTTTGGAGGCCAATTCCCCCATTGAGCGCGCCTATCGTGAGCATATCGAGGGAAAAGGCATCGCTACGCGGTAGCACCAGGAGAGCCAGCATCAGAGCCACCATCACGAATCGTACCTGCAACATACGGAACAGCTGATCACAATACTGAGGGTAGCTTCAGCTGTCCTTTGTCGTTCAAATTTTTTATGCAAAATTCTCAGCGTGTGGGGAAATTTATCATTGGAATAATTTTCCGAAGATCAAGTAAAACAAAATGAAAATTAGGCAAAAATTATCTTAAATTTCTTGCAATTCTTGCAAACGAGGGAGTGCACAATTCTGCCGTCTGATTGCAAAATTATACAGGAATATTGTAATGTTCAGAAATCAAAGACAAGTACTTCTGACATGGTCAGAATATTAATCGTATTCCTGTAACCAGTGTTGGCATATAAAGAAAAGAATTTTAGGCTGTGTAAAACAAGGTATTGAGTATATTTTCTATGTTTGTTTTATTTAAGAAAAACCGTAACAGGTGTTATCTGGTGTATCTTGAGAGCAAAATATCAGCATTGAACGAAACAGCTCGGATTATGCAAAATGGAATGTGCATTTACATTCAAGGTTTTGGTTTGAGCAGAAATTGTTGACCGCTGAGCATAAATTTATTTTATTTCTATATCACCTTGCTCTCTTTTGTCGTTAGTATAATAAACAAACTTCTCAAGTCCATGGCATTGAAATTTTTTAATATATAATCTTTAATATGTAATTGTTGAAAATTTACATGCTTCTCTACCTCCATCCTTAATTTAGGTCACCTGTTTTCAACCATAACACGTACCAAAACAATGCATCAACACGGCATTATTGTTGACAATAAATACGTGGCAAATATTATGCAGAGAATGAGTTCATTGTGACCTGCATGAACCTTAATTAGTTAATAGCTATATTCTTGAGTCATATTCTGAGTTCTTTCTGAGTTCTCTGTCATATTCTGAGTTCTCTGTCTTTCTGAGTTCTCTGTCATATTCTGAGTTCTCTGTCTTTCTGAGTTCTCTGTCATATTCTTTCCGAGTTCTTTCTCTGTCATATTCTGAGTTCTCTGAGTCATATTCTGAGTTCATATTCAGCAGATGACTTCTTCCTTCCTTTGAGTACTGGAGTCATATTTATCAAACATTTTTGCTAAACTGCAAATTTTTAGCAACAGAAAAATCACATATTTCAATAGTGTCTCACTTCAATTGAAAATTGTTCTCTGCCTGATAAGAAATTATAGATTCGTAAATTTCACTAATTGTAATACAGTTTAACAATTTGAAAAATTCTCCCAATTCTAAGTTCAAAATCTCTAACTAATACTCACCTTAATCATTTTTGAAGTTTCCTTTATCTTCTCAGCACTTCTCACGTCTAACTTGATGCTCACGTCTTTATTATGTGCATGTTGTAGGCAGGTTGATGTGGCTTATATATGTGTAGGTAGGCCTATGATGCAGCCTCTTTTTTTTTGGTGTCTCCGCCCTCCTGAAATCTTTCAGCCAAGTTCAAAGGACATCTTCCGATTTGACTGCCCGTAGTTCTTTGTTTTCCTGCATATTACTGGAAAATTGTAGCGTTGAAAGAGACTCCTTTTCAGTTAGTGTAACGTGCATATTTATGATAGTTCATTTTGATGGCATATAGCTACACATGCACAAAGAATTTAATAACAAGTAATTTAAATATTCATTAACAAAAAATTTAATTCATCGAGCTTCACGTAAGGTAGGTTTCGGCTAGTCAAAAACTCAATCCCGAGGAAGCAAACTTCATAAAAATTTCGTCCGAAAGCAAATGTTTTCATAGGACAACAGCTCTGCATTTTCCTTCCCGGACTACCGTCAGACTCACTGAAGGAACTTCCAAAACCGCCGGAATAAAACACGAATATCTTCAATGAACATAATCCGTAAGGTCGCAGTTAGGTAATGCATCATTGAAATTAATTAGGTGAAGAATACCTGTTTTCATACTGTATACAACTAATGACCTTCTGTTCCTAATTAATTAGCTAGCAACAAATGGAAGCTGAAAATATAATTTTGAATGAAAATAATATAATTTATGCACAGACAGAAAATTTTAACATAAAAATAATTAGCCTTAAATCGATTTTGTCATGGGATTGGAAATGATACGCAATTAATTAATTTCGAATTTGTATAATATTATGAAAAGGTTGTATTATATTGAAAGTATCAGGAATAACAGCGTCAAAAAGTTGATGAACGCAATGCAGATAAAGAAGAACTCAGATCGGTCGCAGGCGTTGCCGACGTCTAATTCAAGAACCTAACAGTATCAAATATAGTTAATAGTGATACAAAGTAATATTATTTCGTATTAATTAGGAATTAGGATTTTTTAATAGTTTTGTTTACGAATTTTGAGCTCATCGTTTTATTGCTCTCAGCATTTTTATCTAAACAAAAATTTATATGGGCAATGGTAATATAGACTGTAATAAATGAAGGAATAAAAGGAAAATCGACATGGGCATTGTTTTTTTCTGGCTACTACTTTGGCTTTCCTTTATTTTTCTGGTTATCGTCTGGTGCCTGTAATAATATGCGAATTTGGACTTCTATGGTCCTTTTTAATATACTTTATATATACTTAGGTATTTATACTAATTGTAAGCAACGGGTATTGATATAATTAATGATGTATTTCTGATATCAACCTCGCTAGGCTTATAATTAGTTCTTGTAGCGCACAAAAAAAATCGAATTAGGTCCATATATTTTCACCGAAAAATAATTTAAACACTCTACTGTACATATCATATCTTGGCAGAGCTGGGCAGCGCTACTTCGAAATGTAGCGCCGCTACCGCTACATGCTCTAAATGTAGCGGGCGCTACCCCGCTACAGTAAATGTAAAAATGTAGCGCCGCTACAATGGCCAAAATTATTGGAAATCTCCAAATATTTATTTTTCGTCTATTGGGATTTACTCATAAACATTTAATGATAATAAAACATTTTCAAAACATATCAATGCAACTCTGTTGCAATTAACCTAACCGAAGTAGTACGGGTTAGATACAGTAAATATAAGTTAGTTATTTTTATGCTTTACGTTCCCCACATGGATGTCTACTTTAATCTACCAATCTCAAAAATTATCCACATATACGCATATAAAAAGTCAGTCATTTATTTGTATATATGTATATGGATCATTTTTGAGATTGGTAGATATCCATGTAGGGAAGGTGAAACATAAATAAAACAAATGAAAAAACTTTTAAAAACCACGTTTTCTTAACGGACAAAAAAGAAAAACATTTACTCTTACATAGCATTTAAGTTATGTAAAATGTTATGTAATGTTACGTAAGAGTAAATGTTTTTCTTTTTTGTCCGTTAAGAAAACGTGGTTTTTAAAAGTTTTTTTCATTTGTTTTATTTCACTATTTTCAGTTTTGTAAAAAACAGAAAAACGTGTATTTTTTAAAATATTTTTTTATATATTTATTTTCTACTCTTTAGTTAGCAATTTTAGCAATTCAAATCAATTTACAGGGTTGGCAAGTGTGGATGTTCGAGAAAAAGCTCAATTCCAAACCGTGAATTTTTAGTGTTTTTTTTATTTTTAATTTTTTTTTATTTTCTAATTATCATTTCTGATGATCAAAACTTGAATTGTTAGGCAGCATAAGCATGCATGCCAAATTTAAACTTACTAGGATGTTTAGAAGTGCTTTAAATTAAAGTTTGAATTTTTGATGACAGACGGACACGATACGAAGTCAAGAAAAACGTGGTAAAATACCTGTAAGCAAACTGAAACATGAAAAAATACCTGTATGTGGTAACTGGTAACAACTTAACAAGTAACAACTAACATGTTGACATTAGTAACAGGCTGAGGTTGGCAACATTATACACCGAAATCTTTCGTACAGTTTTATTCTGTAATTCATATTATGTATGTATCATGCTGGTTTTTAATGATATTTAATACTATTAAGTAAAAGCTATAGGCTTTATCTATAAATGTAGCGGTAGCGCTGTTGTGGCAAAACCTCGTATCGCTACTTAAATATGTAGCGGGCGCTACCGCTACAGCTACAATTGCTGAATTGTAGCGCAGCTACCGCTACCGCTACATGTAGCGCGCTACTGCCCACCTCTGTATCTTGGTTATTATAACCTAGGTCGAATGAAGTGCACCACTTCATTTTTCACACCTCTCTAAAAATTATTTAATAATGGTTAACAATTTTTTATTGCGTCTGAGATATACAGAAAATATGCGCCGTGCGACTCAAATAAAGATGGAAAGTTCCTCATTTAAATATGTTAACAGGAAATAAAATTGAAGAGCTGCCACGCTGTATCGTGGCGACCTCATAACCAATTTGTGACTAGATTTTTGGAACAGAGAGTTGGTCGATTTTAGGAGTGGTTTTTTGAGGTCGATTTTTTTCTCTTGTTTTCTGGTACTTCATATTTACTATTTAAAAAAAGGATAAACGTCAATATTTTGGAGAATTATCTTCCAGATGCCATATTTGTTTTTTTTTTTCTTAGTTACTTATTATTTATTGTTTTCTGTCGAGGTTCGTCGTATTTTAATTGCTGACAGTCTGACTTGACCGCAGTAACATTGACAGTGACGTCATCATGGCCACATCAAACTACGAGACTGACAACATTTATCCGAGACTACGAGACCGACAACCTTTATCCGAGACTACGAGAACGATACCACTTAACCGAGACTACGAGACCGACGACATTTATCCGAGACTACGAGACCGACAACATTTATCCGAGACTACGAGAACGATAACATTTATCCGAGACTACGAGAACGATAACATTTATTCGGGACTACGAGAATGATAACATTTAGTCCAGACTTCGAGAACAAAAACATTTATCTGATACTACGAGAACGATAACATTTATCCGAGACTACGAGAACGAAAACATTTACTCGAGACCACGAGAACGATTACATTTATCCGAGACTATGAGAACGATAACATTTATTCGAGACTACGAGAACGATAATATTTATTCGAGACTACGTGAACGATAACATTTATTAGTGACTACGACAACGATAACATTTACCCACCTCTAATGAATATTTTATTTCAGATTCAGCTTAAAGCTTGTCATTGGAGCCGCAACTTTTTCTGTTGAAAAAGAACAGTAATACACACTAAGTATTTACTATCTTTCTCTTCATGTACGATAACAACTAACAATTTCTCAGAGAGTATAACTTAAGACATTGAAGTTGGTAACGAATTTTACTAAACTGCATCATTTTCTCTCCTGTGTAGACCAGCTTTGTGGCGCAATTATGCAATTTTTTAAATAAAATATATATTCAATATTGATCGCCCCTTTACACTTTCTTAACCTGTAGCACAATTTATTCAGGTATTTCTGCTTCTCTAAATTTTAAGCACTATGCAATTAATTTAACTTTTATTCATTCATTAGCCATACTACTAAATTTTATTAATTGCTTTTAGTGACAATATTAAAGAATTTTTCTGCGCGGGATATAGTTCATTGAACAAATAATTTCAAGCGTAACCATTAAAAATAAATCAAACAAATAAAATGTTAATAACATTGTCGATTATGGTACTTTACCTTGAACTAACGCTTGTGTGCATCAATTTAAATATTTGGTATCACGAATTCGGAAACATTTGATTACCAATAATAAAATTTGTTCCCGATGTACCTAGAATTCAATAAAAATACTAGCTCAACGTATAAGAAAAAGAGGGAACTTGTCGGGCACTTCAGATCAACGCAAATTCATCTGGCATGAGTTCAGCTTGAAATTTTGTTATCAAAATTGATGGAGGACCTCATCGTCTGAAAACAAACCAAAAATAATTTGATGGTAACGTGATTATTATAATTATCCCATATTCAATACCATAATTTGAATATGAATGCACATATAGCCAGAGCTTTGAGTCGACATGTAATTTTAGCAATATATACATCTAACTTTTAACTTGTAATTAATATAGAGGTATTTAACTGAATTTTTAAGCCCTTAAGAAATTTATTCACAAATATTTCCATAAAATATACTGAATGGGAAGGTCATCCTAACCATGACCTTGTCATTTGCCAGGTATTTTTTAATTTTGTGATATTTTAAAAGTGAATATTTGTTATACGAGTATGAAAGGAACCACATTGCCGTCTCGTCTTTGTGCTGGTGGCAATTACCGCGACCGACGAGATCGACGTCAACGCTACAATTTTCCAGAAATATTCAGGAAACAAAGAACTCCGGGCAGTCAAATCGGAAGATGTTCTTTGAACTTGGCTGAGATTCCTGAACAAAGAACGTGCGCGTGAAAGATTTCAGGAGGGCGGAGACACCAAAAAAGAGGCTACATCATAGGCCTACCTACACATATATAAGCCACATCAACCTGCCTACAACATGCACATATTCAGTCGTCAGTGTTGAGTGAAGATCAGGCAGACGTTCACAAATAAAAATGGTGAAGGTGAGTAATGGTTTCAGGCTATCTACTTTTAAAAATTTGTAAAAAATTTATATATTTTTGACAATCTTACATTAAAAGGCTTTTATTAATCTAAAATGTTCCATTCTGCTTATAAAAATCAACAACTAAAATAAGTCACTATTGAATTGTGCGCATGTTTCTATTACTGAAATTATATAATTTCCAATAATTTTTGAGAAATATGACTCAAGTGACGGGAGAACTAAAGTTCTGGTCACAACACGATTCAAGAATAAGACATAAGTGTTGGTCACATTGACTTTGTTCTAAACATTGAATTTGTCATGCAATAATTGTCAATAATAACTTAACGGTAAAGCATTACCAAAAATAAATTAAATAGTGTGTACAACAAATTTTAATCCAATGAATCAAAAAAGACTGATCATAATACCTACTGACGATATTGTGTGCGTGTAGAAGTAGAAATAAAAACATTATATGCAAAGCAGGAACTCACTGTCAACATCACTCGCTTAGAACCTTTACATTGTGCGTGAATAGCAATTCCCTCCCACAAAATCCGACGTGTTCACGATTATTTCTGATATCTCGCGCCTCGGTAAACATTTATAATTATATAAATTTTTTTGACAGAATAAACATTGAATAGAATTATAATTTTTAGACCTCAACTGCTTAAAATTTTTTTCGTATTTGAAACTAGTTGCAGAAGTTTCTTTAAGATACATTGTCATACGACTTTTTTTATTGCTAGTTACCACAATCTGCCTGTTTAGACTATCTAATCCCGCGTTCTGTCGTCTATACGAGATGTAGGATGCGATTCTCCTCATTTCAATTTTGCTCAACTCGAATATCCGAAAATTTGTTCTTGTGGTGAGTTCTTCTTAACGCTGAAATTTTCAATATCTTGGAATGACTATCAGCTATTGGAATGGCTATTCTGATGAGCTGTTCCGTATGTTGCAGGTACGATTCGTGATGGTGGCTCTGATGCTGGCTCTCCTGGTGCTACCGCGGAGCGATGCCTTTTCCCTCGATATGCTCACGATAGGCGCGCTCAATGGGGGAATTGGCCTCCAAAGACTAACTCGTGGCAGACTCGGCGCGAGTAATTCCATCTTCCGAGTGCCTATGTTCCCTTCAGTCATCCACTCTCCCCAGGTGATGGATCCTGCTGATGTAGTGGAGCCTCCCAGAAACTCAATATTTATGGAAAAACTTGTTGATTCTAAGAGAAAATAAATTTAATGATTAGAAACCGGAAATGTAGTTGTGTAATTGACCCTTCTCTCAACTTTGAAAATCGAAGACTCATTTATCGAAGACTAATGTAACGAAGACTCATTCATTGAAGACGCATTTGTGATACGTGATAGCGTGAAAATGTTTGAACGTTCAAAGGCGACTCGATATCGATAAAAATAGAAAATCACTACCTATTTTTTTTTGCTCTCTTCCTCACTTTTTGAACGCTAACCATGCTCTTTATTATCGCAATAAAACTGAAGCTTGTTTTATCTTCTTTCCACATAATTCATAACTGAGTCCTCTTAATCAAAAAATATTCTGTTAATTATAAATTTTTATGAAATGCATCTGTTGTAACTGGCTAGAAAATCGTAGACTTTGCCTAAATACAAAAAAATGTTCATTCAAGTTTCACTCGTAAGATGCGAATTTGTCTAACATGATATTTCAGGCGATAAAACTGGGGCGCAATTTATACCAAGGTAAAGAGACATCGAGCTGAATTTCATATTTGAGAAAATGTATTCCAGTCTTTATAATATAAGATCAATGTTATGCTGATCCGAATGAAATTATGCTCTGAGGCTTAGTACAGCTGAGGGCTTTGTACATCTGCGACTGGTGCACGTAAACTAATTCACGCACGCGACATGCGCACCGTCATTAATGGAGCTCCTGCCGAATAATGGAAAACACAGAGTTTCTGCATATATTTCTTCACTCGGGTATATTGAGTTACAAAGTGTCGTAACTAAAAGCAGTCATTACATACACAGTAAGCAAGATTGGAAAAGAAAAGAGACTAGAAGTGGAAATTTATTGCAGTGTAAATTAATAACAAAGGTGGTCTTTGAAAATAAATATTTAGTTATGGGAAGCTAGTTTAAATAATACCTTGGCAACGCAAGCAACTGTTTAAGAGTAGATCTAATAAATAATCGTCGTTTAAGATGAACAAAGAAATAATGATAAAATATAACAAGTATTAAGATAATAAAAAGAAACCCATGAAAGCTTAAACTAACCTGCATCGGGGATCAGCCTAACAATAATGACTAAAGGGAAATTGTGAAAGCGACGTTAACTTTAAACGGTGTTGCCAAAGTAGAGGGAAAGTTTATATTCAATTATAAAATAAAACTCGAAGAATGCGTAACGCAAGAAAACTTCCAAAATAATTCTGTGTTTATTGTAAGCTATTGTGACTGGCATTGTCACCGTCTTCAGTCGTTTATCACCTATAGTCAATAATTTCAAAGGTTTTTATAATGGAAGTTGAATTTGTTGAACAATAAAACAACTGCGTCTTTTAAATATTATCATTAAAGTGTTTCTAGTTGGTGCCCCCTTCAAACCGTCATATTTAGTTTGAGTCGCTCACTGCAGTTCGTTGGTAAATAGTAATTCCGACGCCATCAAATACAATATCAAAGAAAGTGAATCGTTCATCAAATCGACATGAACTTTAATGACTGCTGGAGTTGCTGTCTAATGACACCTATCGCTGAGAAGCAATTGTCCTGGACTTGCATGGACTTGTAATTTAACTATTCCAAAGTCTGAACTCTAATTGGAAAACTTAATACAAACGTAAAATCGTCGTGGGTTTCTTCCAACGTGTTGGCAATAAATTTTTAAGATCATTTAGGTGTATCATATAAACGCACACAAGTACGTGCATTTATCTTCAACGTATGCAAGTCAGGTACTCTCTGATTGAGCTCAGTTTATAGGATTTTGTTTATAGGATTTTGAAGGTAAATTCACTTTAGTTTTAATTTCTGGACATTCAAGAGGATTGTGTCGAGAAGCGAAGGGATTTTTACCAGAGCAACGCCTTTATATGAAAGATTGTGCAATGCCTCTATACTTCATCTCAAACCGAATACACCATTTGTAAATGAATACGTAATCTCATTAGTTTTGAACATCAAATCAAATTGTATATGATGTAAAATATTGCTTGACACTATATCGCAGCAATATCAATCCAACACTAAACACAAAAAGGGGTCGAAAAATTGACGTCAATACGTTTGTGGCATGTGGACTAACTACATTGCTCTAAATATCGATGGATGATGCTCTTAATATCAAATCAGCTACGCTCGGCTCACCGCTGAAAACGATTCCACGTTTTCACATACGATTTGTAACTCCAGCAGAAATATAATCAAAATACTCAAGTTAATGTAATTAATAGCCAAAAGTCAGCTTATCATCGCTAGAGGTTCTCATCACGTCGAATTGGCGGCTTCATGATGCAAGGTCCGAAATCTCCTGTCGGTTAAATAAAGATACTGCATTCGTTCTATGATGTTAAAGATATAAAAGATTTAGTTCAAAGGCTTGGAACCTCACGGGGACATCTTCCTCATCTTACTTCTAAGGTACAATGTTTGAGCTTTTTTTTAAAAGCACAATTTAACTTATTAGAAGAGCTTAACTGATAATTTATTTTACATTATAACTTTATAGTTTTTATAACTAACATATTACATTGAAAGTTTATTAATTAAAACGTCGAGGAGGTACCTTGAAGTTCTGCCGAGTCCAAAAGAATTGAGAAGTGCATCATAAATTTGTGCCATGATTGCTGGACACGCAAGCAACTTTCCGTCGCAAGGTCGCTCGTCATGGAACTTGGGGCGTCTTGCGCTCGCTACCGTCAGTTGAATTTCGCGTGTGAACTTGTGTGGGGCTATAGGACGTATTTACGTGTTATAATTTAGTAAAGTATTTCATTGGTTGGGGTAACCATTTCTCCATGTAGGAATAGCCATTTGTTATTATTTATAACAATGTTCCCGGAGTCTATTTTCTAATTTGATCACGATAAACTAAAATTGGAAAACAGATATTTCTTTGAAATAATATCCACACAGAACTATATAGCCATCCTCAATAAGCCTCAATACGAGAACCACGAAACAATGGCGTAAAAATTTAAAAACTTAATGGCAGTTTTGATCCCAACAATAAAAACAAATGGAATTGACATTCCTCATTTTTTAAACTTCTTAGGATAAAATCAATGGGACAACATCCAACCGCTAGAAGTATGTAGAAACGTAACCCAAATATGGAGGACGCGAACATTGATATTTTACGGCGTAAATAAGAAGCAATTAATTAAGAAACCACAATATTGCTTTATTTTTCGAGGGAACTAATGGTATGTGAAGGCATCGCGTCAGGTCTCATTAACGATTTTTTTAATAAAATAAGATCTGGAAAATTTCGCACCTCAAACCTATATGTGAGAAAATGAAAGAATAAATAATTACTAAATTTATTATACTAGCTATCTTTGTTGTCATAGTGACGAATCAATCTGTTTGCTTATACTTATGATGTATAGAGTTATTCAATGAATAGAACTTGTATAGAATTTCTATCCTCTAATTTATGCGTGAAGACTGAAAGGAGAAATTGATTACTAAATTGATTACTGCCGTTGTTGAAATAGGGACGAATCCATCTGTTTGATTACTGATAATAAATCATTTCCTAAATGAATTTGGGCAAGAGTTGAACTAACACACGTGAATGTTTGGGAACAGCAGCTATGTTCAACTTTATCAACTCCGTCGGAACACATGAAGTCAATATTAAATTCATTATTGTTAGCATTTGAAAGTTGTTAGTGAAAAGACTATTAAGTGATATTTCAACTTCGTTTTAAGTATTGGTTTGAAAAATAACAGCAATAAATCGTGAATATACATTTTGCATGACAAAAATTTTAAGACTCGCTTCACTATAATTACATTCAGAGTCCCAGAGTCCTCTTGAAAAACGCTGGGTGAGTTGAAGTCTGAAGCCTGGACGAGTGAAGCTGTCGCTACCAATTGAGACTATTCTGTAAATAACCGATTGATTGACAAGGTCAGAGACCTCATCTTTTTACGGCACTTCTCTTTAACTTCACTTCTTCTTGTTTGTTTTTCTGTCAGCTACAAACTTCACTTCTTGTTGTTTGTTTTTCTGTCAGCTACAAACTTCACTTCTTGTTGTTTGTTTTTCTGTCAGCTGCAAACTTCACTTCTTGTTGTTTGTTTGTCTGTCAGCTACAAACTTCACTTCTTGTTGTTTGTTTGTCTGTCAGCTACAAACTTCACTTCTTGTTGTTTGTTTGTCTGTCAGCTACAAACTTCACTTCTTGTNTATGCTGTCTCTTATACACATCTAGATGTGTATAAGAGACGGGCGCTGCATCGCGCACTCCTACAACGCGAGCGGCGCGTGCGCTCTCAGCGACAAGCTCGGCAAGACGACGCAGTCCAGCGGCGCTACTTACTACTACTCGGGTGAACTCACGTGCAGCGTTTTTTCTCTTAATAAGTGAACGCAATAATTGATTTTTCAGTGCTAACTTTATCTAAACCATTCAGTTTTACGTAGATGCCTACTTTAATATGAGTTTTCATGTTAAGTTTGATGTTTTAGTTGTTATTTAGTTGTTAGTGTGATTTATAACCTAGTTTTTGATCACACGTGTTCCATTGATATGTTGTACACCATATATAATTATATATGTCTGTTTCATAGCAATTTTTCCTGAGTAATGTACAAATGACGGTTACGTGAAAGGTTTTCAATAATTTTCTAATTCTAAAAAAGTAATTCTTTTATTTAGTGATGAATGGAATTCAGTTCTGTACAAATTGTATTCAAACTGTTAAGCTGCAAAACGTCGATCACATCCACAAAACATGACTATACACAAACCTAACCAGATAAGTTCAAATCGCTTCACCCTCCAAAATGTTTTGCGTAACTCGACTCACTTATTCTCGGAGCTGGCGCAAAGTTAAGTACAACTTCTGGACGTAACTTTGCGCCGAAACGTTTTGATAATACCACCGTTTCGAGTTGCGTCTATTTGTCAGTACATACGCACTACGTAAGTCGCTACTTGTGCTTTGCAATATTAGGATAATCCGGCCACAGCAGGTCGTAGCTTTCGAAATGTGGTGTTTCTTAGCAAAATCGAGATGCGTGCTTGTAATGCCCATCTGGGAAATAACGTTTAATAATATCAAAGATTGCAGAATCATATAAAAAGACCATTCAGAAGCTTCACAAAAACTGGAACAATAAATGAACTAGCTCAGGGTACGTGGGTAGCCAGCGATGCTAATGCACTCGATGTACATTAGACCTAACCAGAGAAAGTTCCACCAGCGATGCGACTTTTCTTGCTTTGTTTCTCAATTTCTGTGATACGTATATTTTTCATTTCAGAAAATTTCGTAAAACAAGCAGATGGTCTTTTCTACAACAAATACGAATACACGTCGTACATCTCCTGCGCAGCGCGCTGCTCTCACCCCGGCATGAGGATCCCGGTCGTCAAAACCAAGGCGTCGTTCGATTTCATCAAAAGCAGTGAGAATGCTTACCCTGCATGTAACTCAGTTATTCTCACCCAGCTGAAGTTTTAAATTTAAGTCGAAATTTATACGACGTATTCCACCATATATGATGCTATATTACTCTATTAAATATCTGTTCATATCGTTGCATTTGGTTGTAATCTAATTTTAACATCGTTTTTTAATCTTTTTAAGTTAGATTGTTTCTCAGAATTACAGCCGATGGTGTAAACGATTGAGTAAGCAAACAATTCATTACCTTTGACTAATGCACTTGCGTATGAATTCATATTCAAAGCTATAGTTTACTTTTAAATCATCTTTTCATCTCAGACATTTTCTCTCCATGTACTAGTATTTATCCGAATAGTAATTATAGTATCATGATGGCCGAGTGGCTAAGATAATCAAGTTCGAAGGAGGAAGTTGCGGGTTTGAGAATCAGCTAGCCGTGAAATTTTGTGATCGCTGGATCCAGCCACTGGCCAGTTATGGCCTTATTTTCAAATGTGACCACATAATATAGCATCAATATGATAAAACAGTCAAATCAAGGAATAAGTCTGGACTTTTCGTGACCTTCACTCCTTATCGCACGATCAACTTGGCTCTTTCACACACACCTTTTTATCCAGAGATTTCATTCTATCCATCTTAAATGTAATAATTTTTTAACCCAGAGAACACATTTGTGGGCCTAAAGCGTGACAGCGACGGCGTGTTCCGTTGGTCGGACGGCAGCGTGCTGGACCAGACGATCTTCGGCATCACGAGTCCGCCCAGGCAGAACAATAACCTGAACATATTCGTTACTTACCAAGGAAACTTTGACGACACGTCTGCCACCGAGGTTTTTGCTTGCACATGCCAAGGGGTCTTCATCAACGGTAATTAAAACAGGACCTTAGTCCTCTTAGCCTCGAATGTAAAAGAAAACGAGCTTGATCGTAAATAATCTCCAGTAATATTCGACGGAGTCGGATATGTGATCAATTTTAGCGTAGCTCGGTCGGTTGACTTTGAAAAAGCTGCTCCTGTGATGAATTTACATATAGAATTCTGATAAGAATGAATCGGTGGCTTGTGCGGCCTCTGCATTACAGCTCTCTGAATGGTTATAATAAACTGAAATCTTCTCGAGATATCGTCTATGTTGCCGTTCAATAGTCACGAAAATGCCCTAGTCTAAAATATCAAACAATTTCATTCTTCCCTTTGCTTGGTACAGTCATCAACTACGTACTTACAAAACCATTATAATACAAAACCATTTTTTCTAATGCTCAGCAAATAAACAGAAGTGTGCGTATAAAATCAAATTTATAAAAAAATCCATCATTGAAAGCAGGACTGCCATCATTAATTTAATGTTTGCACCCGAGATGATTATGATTGAATCCTGATTATAGATAATTTTCACTTTCTTTTGGCATGAATGTTTGAATTATCAAAATGTGTTTTGATGAATCACGAAATTTTACTCACAATGAATTATAAATTAGAAAAAGCACTTCAATTCTGACCAGCAATCTTCAACTAATCTTTGTTAGGAAATAAATTTGGTCATAAAAGCATTACAATTAAATTCGACTGTTATGTATCCGATTTTACAATCTCGGATATAATCTTGCCTTTGGAAATTTTTCTCATTTGTACGTCCTTTTGAAATTTATCTCTTGACCGCTCGAGACCCTAGGGCTACCAAACAGAGTTTTTAAAAAGTATAAAGACCGAATAACCATTGATCAATCTTATCCAACAGGCAGATACGACCAACGGGTTATACGCTGAACTTTCAAATAGCCCCTGCCGTGTTTAAAAAATCAACTTCACAAATACAAACTCGTGTAAATTTTATTACTAATTGTGGAAAGATAGCTGTGATTATTTCACTTTTCAAGTGTATTAATAATTTCATACTACACTAGAGCGAATGGCTTATTTTTTCACTAATGTACAAATATGACACCAACAGTCCCTATTTCTTATATTTTCCATCGGATATGTTTGCACCAAAATTTATTTTACTTATCAAGGTTTCAAAAAAAATCAATTATTTTCCATATCAACCCCGTTTTCAAGATGCCAGCACATAGAGCCCATTTTTTGAGCAAATCATAGGCACATACCACAGGCTAACATAACAGCGTTCAAACCTGAATATCCTTTCGATATTATACGAAGAATATTAGGTAACAGTTAACTTCTGTTGTTGCTCAATTATTCGACGAATGTTTTAATTCTTATTGTCACGACCACCTCTTAAAGCTGCTTTCGTTATAATCAGAATTGCGATGTGAGAAGAGTTAGTTTACCCGCATCACAAAATAGGAACTTTTTCACATTTTTACTTGGTTTTGCTCCATAACTTACTTTCTCGAACGGTTGTCTTCACGTTTAGCATCGCGTTTCACAAGACATATAAACCTATATAGTGTGCAGGCTTTAAGGAAGGAGGCGGCAACTTCTTCAATTTTCAACCACTGGCAGAGATCTTAACGTACCTGGCCAAATCAAGCACCACATGCGAGCCCATACAGAACGACGGCTCATACATTTCATAAAGTCAAATATATCGATGAGTTAAGACATTTCAGAGGCCCACTACAAGAACCTGTTGCTAATATAAAGGTTTTGCAAGCACTCAAAATTTGATTACATATTAAATCTGTTCACTGATTTCAAAACTGTTTTCTTGAGCCACTAAATCAGGAATATATTTATCATTATTCACTTCGAATGAATTTGAAAACATTTATTAAATGAAGTCTTCAAGCAGTGCTGGAAAGAAACCTTCGCCTTGTGCATTGCGTGCGACAGTCCAGCAGATCGATACCATTTTTTTTAACTTATGACCCTTTGTTGTTGAAACTTTGGTGTTTCAGCAACAAAGGAGATTATAAATCTATTTTCGCATTGATACTTTAAACATTAAATTAAATTATATAGTTCCGAAATTTTAATCATGCAGGATGATGGCAACGTATTTCAGATCAATCGGGAAGGCAATTAAACTGTAAATTTCCGAGTACATAATTTACCAATGTAACCATGATTCTTTGTAAATTGCTAGCTTCACTTTATGCATTGTTTGGTTGTAATTACAACAATTTTTATATATCTCTAGAGTATATAATTAACATGCTAGAGAGCCTCGAAAGTTTTTCTAATTTTTAGATATTTTGTTCACACGATTTTTTATTTATTTTTTTTATTATTATTATTTTTTTGCTCTTCTCCGCATAGCAATTAGAGGGCAAACATGTCACATCGTAGAGCAAGTTTAACTGCAGTAAAATCTTATTCTGCAACTACAACGCACTTTTATTTGCCTCTCCTGCGTTATCAGATCAAAATACGCTAAAAATATGCATTATTGGCTGCAAGATATCCATTATTGGCTGCATAATATGGTTTATATGCTGCAAAATATACATTATTGGCAACATTATATGCATTATTTTCTTTAATTTAACGTAATGTATACCAAAGTACATAAATCATCCAATACCTCAACAGAATATTTATCAAATTTTCATGTCCATTCGAATTTTCTTTTGGAACGCGAGTGAATTTAAAAATATTATACTATGTATTATTAAAATGCACGTGTTTCTCCCTTGCAGCCAGCAAGTTGATCAATAAGCTTTCAACCAGGGCTACAGAAGTGTTCGAGTCAGGCGTGCATTAAGAGCTTTCCAACAACTTATCACTAATTGAAGCGACAACCGTTACTGCTATCTAAAAATTGCGCTCTAGTAATCTCACGAGTTCATCATCATTTCGTGAAGCTTTATCATTGAACGATATACATATAAGGCCGGATCCCTTGTGAATCAAGTCACGAAAAATTCAAGAATCGGCAACAGGCCATGGGCCTATTTCTTCAGTGCCGACACTTCTATTCTTCTATTCTATATATCATTCCCATTCTTATACTCGATCCCTTTTCGAACTATTAAAAAAAAATCCTATCACTGTGGAATACTTCTTCCCATTTCAACAGTAATTTCACAATATTGACAAAAATTTGATATTTTGATATGCATTGACGAATTCAAACAATAGTTCGCTCTATAGCAGTGGTCCCCAAAGTGGGCGATATCGCCCCCCTGTGGGCGGTGGAATGATCTGGGGGGGGGCGGTGAGGAAGAAAGAGGCAGTTGGGGGGCGGCAGTCCGCGAAGTCGAAGTCAGAAGTTCGTACGCTTGTTTGACGATTTGTACATAACACGTGTAGAACATGACTCCAAATGGAATAAATTTTCACGAGCTAAAAATAATTTTTTTGTAGTTGGGAATTTATATTCAAAATTTCGATCAAATCTGTTGAGTAGTTTGGAAGAAATTCTTTGATCACTGCTAATTTCGGCCCGTATCGCCATGTATAACCCCCGAATGAAGGTGAAATTTAAAATTTTTTTACGAGCTAAATATCACCGTTAGGTCCTAATGAATATGTGTTCCAAGTTTTATCGAGCTGCGTTCATTAGTTTGGGAGATATTCCTTGGTCACTGAATTTGGAGATTGGCCGTGAGACCGGCAGCGAGACAAGCCACAAGTCCGGTCGTAAATTTGGTTGAGCCGTCTTGAATTTCTAGTGCTGAAACAGTTAAAACTGTAAAAAAATATATAGGTATACTAAATGGGGTTCTATTTGTGAAATACACATTTGTGTTTAGCCTTTCACTTTTGAAATTGCAGCATACTAAATATCAAGAAAGAGGCGTTTGTTTTTATACGCGTCTGTCGGGGGGGAGGGGAGCACTAGGCATTCACTAGCTGGGGAGCCAAAAGAGGCACCTGGCTGAAAAAGTTTGGGAACCACTGCTCTATAGTGTGTTTATCAAAGGTGCAGAATTTAATAACAGCATACGGACCTTGGGTATAATTTTCGTGAACAATAAAATAACTGCCCTCGACCAATCAGACCAAAGATTTCGGGAAATGAATAAATTTTGACGCGTAGTGTTTTACTTTAGTGCTAGTATCTGTTATCCAAGAAGACGCAGCTTACGGCTCAGCAAAATTAAATCAAACAATAGTCTAGCACAAAAACACCTTTAACAATGCAATGGTCACATTTCATGAATTTTTATTACCTTCCCAGTGGATTTTAGTAATACATTGCATTGATTGTTCGATTGAACCTCAATCGATTAATCATTTGAGTGCAGTGCTGGCTAATCGACCATATGCTGGTAGTGTCATGCCGGGACGTAAGTCTAAGAACATTATATGACCTACGAAATACTGACTTATATGAAACCGGTTTATCTATTGACCTTCCAGCTCCACATAGATTCTTTCACTTCATTACACAGCATCAAGCTTTGTTATCGCAACTTGCGATTGTAACTCTGTTGAAACTCAAGTCTTTCAAAGTGTGAAACTCAAGTCTTTCAAGTCTTTTTCTTTCTGACGTCGCCTTCGCCGTGTCGCCGGAGAAATAAGTCACGAACATATTTCCACTGCATTCCCAATTTTTAAATATTTAATTGTACTTAAAAAGCCTGTAAAGTTTTAACTATTGATCATGATATTTTTGTCGGAATACTTATTTATTTTAAAATCGTACTTGAGATACATCAATTTGGCTATAATTAAAGAGATATCGTGCATTTAAAATTTGGCAATCCTAACCTAAGAAAAATGATGACGCCAATTTAATGTGAATTACATTTAATATTACCGGAGGTTAAAGGCAGCAAAGAATCCACCTGATATTCAATTTCTATCCAACATTATCGGATGTATAAATTAATCACAAAAAATTAACACCCTGGAAGAATTATAGTGACGCAAACCTAGCGAGAAGCGCTGGAAATAAATTCACCTTATGCTGTCGTATCAATGTCTGATCTATAAAATTTCAGCAAAAAATTTTCCATTAATCGTTGTATACTTATAAATTATGCAGATTCAGATATAATTGGATGAAGACGTAATGAAATGGATATTCAATTTCAATTGTAAGGTGGCTTCTAATGAAAAATAAAAAAATATGATTGCTGACATCCCAAGGAATGTAAAATGTTCGATCGTAACCATTGTAACTTGATGATATATTATATATATGTGTTTACTGTTGGCAATCATGATGGATTGTGATGCAGCTGGTACTGGCGTGCACTGTCAGTCTCATGCTATGAGTTCGAACTCAATAGAAAAAATGTCCCTTGTATACAAATATCATCTGAACCTCGGCAATGACTCGTATAGTGACGTAGTGTCGACTCTGCCGACTTATTACCTAAGTTAAATTCAAACTCTAACGGTTATTTAAAACAGGATAATGTATTTGAATTTTTATGGTAGTATTGGAGAAGTCGTTAGTGAACCTAATTTTCAAGTTGTGTTTTAATAATCGTGCGAGACACCTCGTTGATGCTCTAAATAGACCAAAAGGTCGCAGTGCTGAACTGATGAACCGATAATAAAGAAAATAGGAGACTTCGAAAAGCAACTCAAATTTGAGGCTCCACAGAATTAGGACTGAGAATTTTTCGAAATAAATTACATAGCAAAAGACCCATACAATTGGTGATGAACCTGTCTGTTAGCAGTGAAAGTTCATCTAAATAAATTTCTTCGAATATTAATTAGTATGCGCCGCAGCGTTGTACTGCATAGTGCATGTCATGTCGGCACTCAGATTTTTCTAAATTAAAGTAAAATTACCTAGGTATTTTTGTAAAGTTTAAAATTACATGTTACAGTATATAATATATTTATTATATTTGTGCCTAACTGTGGTGACAAAGCTGAGAGCCGCCGTGAAGTGCAGACGAGTGTGGGAGTGACGCACATGAGCATAGCGCCATCGGGACGTTGGCGATGGACTGGACCAACAGCGCCATGCTTATTGGGAGGGGTAATTTCAAGAATATTTAAGGGTCCGTAACTCAATCAGCCATCAAATGGCGGTTTTTCAGTCTAAACCCACTAATCATCGATGAGACATTGGCCGCTGCGTGTACTTAAACAAGTTTTGAAAATACGGCACCAGCACGACGACCAGCACGACCCCAGCACGGCCTCAGCACGACCACAGGCGCCAGCGTCAGGTTGACGATCACCGTAGCCGCGATTACCTTAATGGTTTCCCAGCTGCTGTACATCATCGCAACTGGCACAGAAATTCTGCAAATGAGCAGAATATACACGGATTACTGTCAGACTTCGCCAGGACGTCGTAAATTATCTTGATCAGTTTGCTTTCTTCTCGCAAAGACGGTGCGATATGTTGTGAACCCTCAAGTGATCGGCGAATGAAAAAAAGGGCAACCATGTTCAAAGTAGATCAACTATATGTTATTTACTGATATTTTATTCTAATGTTAAATGTTCAGTACTGATGTGACTGAAAAGTTCAATAACTTTTGAAACGTTTAACATTGATTATCAAAATCGAAATTTCACACAGGTCAGTTGAAATTATTAGAAAATCCTGTCAATATTTTGAATTTTCGTCATCTTTTTTAGACATACGCATCCAAATGCGCACGTTTTTAAACAGAATGAAACTTGAAATAAAGACCGCTTTTAAACGCATTATTAAAATTGAACCTAACTAAAAATCGCCAATGGAGTGAAATACTAATTAATCTACACAGTTGCGTTATTGTTGGTATATAGAGTGATGGTGGTGGCGGTATATAGTAGCAGTTATTTACATTCGTTCGAGGTGATGAACTGTGTTATATGCCCGGCATTTCATTTTTATTTTTTCATCATCAAAGTCATACCGAAGCTTCAATACTGCAGTGAGCATACCTTAAACCAAAAACCGGACCATTTACACCAACACACACCACAGTCTGGTAGTTAAATCTAAAATCGCAAATCAAAATCAAATTATTCGTCACAAAAGGCAAACTCGTACGTTTCAAATGAACCTATTCAAGATTTCAGGCCAGTGACTCAGTTTCACAGCCACGAATCACTATTAAAAAATTCTAAAAACCTTGCATGACTTTAGCTCCTAAACGTCAAAGCCTTAAAAGCTAGGGCGAATAATTATAGCCTGCCATAGTTGAACGTCGAGCTTGTGGCTGACTGAAGCGCTTCCCGACCAGTCGTCGAACAACACTCGGGCGTGTACTGCACAGTGCACACCATTTCTTGATTCTAGAGGCATCAAATGATACGAAAAAAAGTTTATTCTAGGGAAAAATGGGTGCTCCCTAAAGTTTAGTACCATTTCTAAAGGTTTAATATATTACTCTAGTCTGTAATAATAAGCAGAAACGGGAAAATATTTTAGAACTTGAAGCCACCCTGAATTCCAATATGGCCATTATTATCACAACTTTATTATATTATTCATATTGTAGTTTTTCCATTTTGTCTTTTGCTTGATCAAAAGCTGTATGTATCACCGGAGCTTTGCGTTGATTTCGAATAGCATAAAATTCATAGTAACGAATTAACATATTTTCTGTAAGTTATGCACTTAATTCTCGATTTTCAAAGTTTATTTCGTGCGTTACACGCTGTGAAACTTCGGGAAACAACTGCTTTCGGTTGTGAAGCATACGGAAAATTAAGAATACAAGCTTAGAATTACAGAAAGCCATGCATGCACGGCTCTCAAGCAAACCAATTATTTTTCACAGCAGTTCATGAATGATAATCTATCCATATATTGCATCAAGATTAAAAAAATATGTTTTCGATCATTATTTACATTCCGAAATATAAATTACAAGGAAAAATAGGACAAGATTCTCCTCGAATCTCGTTCAAGTGGAACATTCAGCTTGCAATTAAAGAACAGGGGTATTCCTATGGAAAATAATTCTAAAAAAAAATAATTTAGAACTCCCTATAAGTCAGTCTCTGACAGCTTTACAACTTAAACTTACCAAGCACAGGCGAGAAATCGGCGCAACGTGTACTCGTTCTTAGGCTGCCACCTGTACTGTGACCACTATAAGTGTACTCAGGCCGATTCGTGTACATAGGCCGCTAAGTGTACTTAGGCCATTTTGTGTTCTTGAGCGAGGTTTGATAGTCTACGGCCAATGGATTAGTGGCTGGGATGTCGCTCGCAGCAATTCCGGTGTTGACGACAGCGCTGCTGACGCTGGGGGCAGTGAACGCAGACCTGCTGACACCGGAGGCAGAGAACGCCTCGCTGCTGACGCTGGGGGCAGTGAACGCCTCGCTGCCAGAGGCCTACTTGATACAAACCTACGCGGGGAAGACGTCCGTGGTGGTCAAAAATGTGCAGATCTCCGAGGACGATTCCTACGACCTCGCCCAAGCACCATCTGCGTGTGAGACAACAGTTTATCATTAGTAATTCATATAATATCATTTTAACTCCATCGAGCCACTTGATTGAATGCACCTGATTGATTGGATCCCTTGATTGAACTAAATTCAGGCTAGCAGTCCGGAAAATTCTTTACTACAATATTGTGATTTACTGAATGATTGATAATGTTTAGATTATTGCAGAATATTAATTTTATTATTTAACTAGCAATCACCATTTTCCATGCACCATGCGCAGTGTACACAATTTAAGAAATGCTACAAATTTTTCTCACCGACCTCTCAATTTATTTCCTAAACGGTTAGTCATGGATATTCTCATCTCAAATAGCTATTTTAGAATTATATTATTGAATTATGTGCATTATTAGAATTATTGTGATAGCTAGAATTATTGCTGATGAGTTTGCGATAAATGTGTGCTTATGTGTGCACGAAGATCAAGTAATAAAGATACTTCATATTGACTCATTATATTACTCGTGATATGGTAACCAGGAACTCTGCAAATCTCGTTGTCCTCCCGATAATGGTTTGAATGTTTTTTAGGTGAATATTGGAGAAAAGACAAACAATGAATACTTAGAAGAAGTTTATGTGTTTATTAAACTCTTGAAGTCTCAGTTATTCCCAATATTTAAGAGTAGAGTAAAAGTTACTATGGCATTAGCAATGAGCACGATATGCAAATAAGTGTAAATTTAGTTTGTTTGCAGATAGATAGAAATGAATGACACAATCTTTGTTACACTCAATAAGAAAATTCAGATGAATAAACAATGATGAAGTTCTGATAATGAGGAAATTTTCATATTTCATGAGTATGTAGAAGAAAATTCCCGTCCCTCAGGTGCGTGTCGCGCACGATGCTTCGTCGACGGGCGCTGCATCGCGCACTCCTACAACGCGAGCGGCGCGTGCGCTCTCAGCGACAAGCTCGGCAAGACGACGCAGTCCAGCGGCGCTACTTACCAGTACTCGGGTGAACGCACGTGAACCTTTTTTTCTCTTAATAAGTGAATGAAATAGTTGAATTTTCAGTGCTACCTTTATCTTAACCATTCCGTTTTACTTGGATGCCTACTTTAATATGAGTTTTCATGTTAAGTTTTATGCTTTAGTTGTTATTTAGTTGTTAGTGTGATTTACTGTATAGTTTTGTTTTTGATCACACGTGTTCCATTGATAAGTTGTACACCTTGATGATGTTAGGAAATAATTTTTATGATGAAAGCTGTTTTAGTACAATAAAATTCGACTGTAATGTATCCGATATCGAAATCTCTGTTATCATCTCGCCATTGAAAAATTTACTAATTTACACGCCTTTTTTAAAAAAATATTTCTGTTTCATAGAAATTTTTCCTGAGTCATGTACAAATGACGGTTACGTGAAAAGTTATCAATGATGTTCCAATTCTAAAAAAAGTAGTTATTTTATTTAGTGAGAAATGGAATTCAGTTCTGTACAAATTGTATTCGAACTGCGAAGCTGCAATATGTCGATCACATCCACAATACATGACTATACAAAAACCTAACCAGATAAGTTCAAATCGCTTCACCCTCTAAAATGTTGTGCGTAACTCGACTCGCTTATTCTCGGAGCTGGCGCAAAGTTAAGTACAACTTCTGGACGTAACTTTGCGCCGAAACGTTTTGATAATGCCATCGTTTCGAGTTGCGTCAATTCGTCAGTACATACGCACTACGTAAGTCGCTACTTGTACTTTGCAATATTAGGATAATCCAGCAGGTCGTAGCTTTCGAAATGTGGTGTTTCTTAGCAAAATCGAGATGCGTGCTTGTAATGCCCATCTGGATAATAACGTTTAATATTACCAAAGGTTGCAGAATCAAATAAAAAGTACCATTCAGAAGCTTCACCACAAGTGGAACAATGGACTACCTCAGGGTACGTGGGTAGCCAACGATGCTCATGCACTCAATGTACATTAGACCTAACCAGAGAAAGTTCCACCAGCGATGCGACTTTTCTTGCTTTGTTTCTCAATTTCTGTGATACGTATATTTTTCATTTCAGAAAATTTCGTAAAACAAGCAGATGGTCTTTTCTACAACAAATACGAATACGCGTCGTACATCGCCTGCGCAGCGCGCTGCTCTCACCCCGGCATGAGGATCCCGGTCGTCAAAACCAAAGCGTCGTTCGATTTCATCAAAGCCCGTAAGAAAGCCTAGCCTGCATGTAACTCAGTTATTCTCACTCACCTGAAGTTTTAAGATTAAAGTCAGATTCAAGATTACGTATTCCACCAAAAACTATTTTTATACAATATATCTATTAATTTCCCTAGATTTAGTTGTAATCTAATTTTAACCCCGTTTTTTCATCTTTTCAAATTGGATTCGTGCTCTGAATTACAACCAATGGTGTAAATGATTGAGTAATCGAATAATTTATTGCTCTTGACTAATGCACTTGCGTATCAATTCATAATCAAAACTAGAATTTACTCTAAAATCATCTTTTCATCTCTGGTATTTTCTCTCCATGTACGAGTATATATCCGAATCGTAATTCTAGTATCATGATGGCCGAGTGGCTATAAAGATAATCAAGACTGAAGGAAGACGTTGCGAGTTTGAACCTCAGCTAGCCCTGAATTTTGTGATCGTTGGAATCAGCCACTGGCCTTTAATGGCCTTATTTTCAATTCTAACCACACAATATAACATCATTCTGAAATAACACTTATATCACGGAATAACTCACGACTTTTCACGATCATAACTCCTTATCGCATGATCAGCTTGGCTCTTTCGTCTTACATATATTTTTATCCAAACATTTCAATCTATCCATCTTGAGTTAAATTATTTTTTTTTTCTAACCCAGGGGACACATTCGTGGGCCTGCAGAAGGGCGGCGACGGCGTCTACCGTTGGTCGGACGGCAGCGTGCTGGACCAGACGATCTACGGCATCACGAGTCCGCCCAAGCAGGATGAGCAAACGAACATATTCGTTACTTACCAAGGAAACTTTGACGACTCGCCTAACCTTGCTTATGTCTTCTCTTGCATTTGCCAAGGGGCCTTCATCAACGTTAACTAAAATAGTCCTCTGTTTTAGTTAACGTCCTCTTCGTCTTGACCTTAGTCCTCTTCGCCTCGGATGCAAATGAAAACGAACTTGATCGTAAATAATCTCCACAAATATTCGACGGCAAGCCTAACACGATTGACTTTTGAGATAGATATTCATCAACTGGAGTCTGATCTATGATCAATTCTATCGTAGCTTGGTCGGTTGACTTTGAAAAGACTTCGATGAAGATACAAAAAATTCTATTAAGAATGAATCTGCGGCTTGTGCGGCCTCTGCATTACGGCTCTCTGATTGGTTACTGAACTCAAATCTTTGTTAGATATCGTCTATGTTGCCGTTCAATGGTCACGAAAATGCTCAAGTCTAGAAGATCTAACAATTTAATTCTTCCCTCTGCTTGGCTTGGTCACCACATTGTAACTGATGGCCTATTCTAATACAAAGCGATCTTTTCTAATGCTAAGCAAATAAACAGAAGTGTGCGTATAAAATCAAATTTATAAAAAAAGTGTCATTGAAAGCAGGACTGACGTCATTGCATGCATCCAAGACGATTAGTATTGAATCCTTCCTATAGATAATTTTGCCTTTCTTCGGGCATGAGTGTTTTAATTATCAAAATGTGTAATGATAAATCACGAAGTTTTACTCGCAATGAACTATAAAAATTTTAAAAAGCACCTTATGAACGGCAATCTTCAATTAATCTTTATGCTGATTGTTTTACTGAGCTCCGCTAAAAACAGAAAATCAGAATGAGTGTTCAGCAGTATAAACCTGCAATGAAAATCGTAGTAAACCGAGTAAACGACAAACATTCGTTGCTGATGCTGGGAAATAACATTTATCATAAAAGCGGTTTCATTACACAGTAAAATTCGACTGTAAGGTATCCAATATTACAATCGCCATTGAAAATTTTACTCATTGATACGCCCCTTTGATATTGATCTCTTCACCGCTCGAGACCTCAGGCTTATCAACAAATTTTTTAAAAATTGACAACCGAATAACCATTGATCAATCTTATCCAACAGGCCGATACGACCAACGGGTTTTACGCTGAACTTTCAAATAGCCCCTGCCGTGTTAAAAAATAAACTATACACATATGAACTTGTGTAGATTTTATTACTAATTGTGGAAAGATAGCTGTGAATATTTCACTATCCAAGTGTAATAATAATTTCATCCTTCCTGTAGGGTGAAAGGTTAATTTTCTTACTAATCTATAAATACGTCACCAACAGTAATTATTCCTTATATTTTCCATAGAATATGCTTGCACCGAAATTTATTTTACTTATCAGGGTTTCGAAAAAATCAATCGCTTTCCATATCAACCCCGTTTTCAAGATGCCAGCATATAAAGCCCATTTTTGAGCAAATCATAGGCTCATTCCATAGGCAAACATAACAGCGTTCAAACCTGAACATCCGTTCGATATTACATATACGAAATTTTAAAGTAACAGTTAACTCTTCTTTTTGAAGTTAACCTCTTAAAGCGGCTTTCGTTATAATCAGAAGCGATGTGAGAAGAGTTAGTTTACCCGCATCACTAAGTCGTGACTCTTTCACATTTAACATAACATAGTGATGTCGGCTCTGAAGTGTAGGCCTGATGTGGCCTGTCGCCGATTCTTTTCCATTTCGTGCCTTGTTCATAGATCTAAACTCGTGTCATTTGACCGGATCTTTTCATGACTGGCGATAGTTTGAAGAAGCTACTAGACTTCCACCGGGTTCGATAAGTACTACTTCTGGCAGATCATTTATAAAAGCAACGAACAAAATAGGCCCCAGGACGCTTCCTTGTGGCACGCCACTGCGCACTGATGCCTAGTCTGACACGGTTCCGTTAATACTGACACGTTGTCGTCTACCTTTTACCTTTTATTTACACTTTGTTTTGCTATATTACTTATTTTCTCGAACGGTTACTCGAATTCGTGCACATTTAGCATCGCGTTTCATTTAACAAATAAATGAATTAAGCCAAGTTGGCGGGCTTGAAGGAAGGAGGCGGCATGGTCTTCAATTTTCTAACAGTGGCAGAGATCTTAACCTGGCCAAATCAAGCACCACAAGCGAGCCCATACAGAACGACGGCTCTAACGTTTCATAAAGTCAAATATATCGATGAGTTAAGACATTTCAGAGGCCCACTACAAGAACTTGTTGCTAATATAAAGGTTTTGCCAGCGCTGAACCTTTGATTAAATATTAAATCTGTTCGCTGATTTTAAAACTGTTTTCTTGGGCAACTAAATCAGGAATATATTCATCATTATTCACTTCGAATGAAATTGAAAACATTTATTAAATGAAGTCTTCAAGCAGTGCTGGTAAGAAACCTTCGCCTTGCGCATTGCGTGCGACAGTCCAGCAGATCGATGCATTTTTTTTAACTTATGACCCTTGATTGTTGAAACTTTGGTGTTTCAACAACAAAGAAGATCAATAATCTATTAGCGTATTGATACTCAAAATATTAAATTAAATAGATCTGAAAATTTAATCATGCACGTGCAGCATGATGGGATGTGTATTGTACATCAATCGGGAACGCAAGTAACCAGACTAAATTGTTTAGTACATACTATACCATGATTCTTAATAAATTGCTAGCTTCACTTTATGGAATGATTGATTATAATTTCAACATTTTTTTATGTATCTCTTGAGTATCTAATTAAGATGCTGAAGAGCCTTGAAAGTTTTTCAAATTTCAGATACTCTGTTCACATTTTTTTTCCTCTCCGCATAGCAGTTAGAGGGCAACCATGTCACATCGTAGAGCAAGTTTAGCTGCAGTAAAATCTTATTCTGCAACTACAACGCACTTTTATTTGCCTCTCCTGCGTTATCAGATCAAAACATGCTAAAAATATGCATTATTGGCTGCAAAATATACATTATTGGCTGCATCATACGCACTACTGGCTGCATAATATGCTTTATATGCTGCAAAATACACATTATTTGCAACGTTATATGCATTATTTTCTACGTTTAATTTAACGTGATGTATACCAAAGTGCGTCAATCATCCAATACCTCAAAAAAATATTTATCAAATTTTCCTGTCCACTCGAATTTTCTTTTTTGCAACGCGAGTGAATTTAAAAATATTACGTATTATTAAAATGTGCGGGTTTGTCCCTTGCAGCCAGCAAGTTGATCAATAAGCTTTCAACCAGGGCTACAAAAGTGTTCTAGTCAGGCATTCATTAAGAGCTTTCCAACAACTTATCACTAATTGAAGCGACAACCATTACTGCTATCTAAAAATTGCGCTCTAGTAATCTCACGAGTTCATCATCATTTCGTAGGGCTTTATCATTGAACGACATATAATAGATAAGGCCGGATCCCTTGTGAATCAAGTCACGAAAAATTCAAGAATCGGCAACAGGCCATGGGCCTATTTCTTCAGTGCCGACACTTCTATTCTATATATCGTTCCCATTCTTATTCTCGATCCTTTTTCGAACTATCCAAAGAAAATCCTATCACTGTGGAATACTTCTTCCCATTTCATCAGTAATTTCCAAAATATTGACAGAAATATGAATTTTTGATTTGCATTGACGAATTCATTCGCTCTATAGCATGTTTATCAAAAGTGCAGAATTTAATAACAGCATACGGATCTTGGGTTTCATTTTAGTGAATAAAATAACTGTCCTCGACCAATCAGACCAAAGATCTCAGAAAATGAATAAATTGTGACGTGTAGTGTTGTACTTCGGTGCTAGTATTTGTTATCCAAGAGGACGCAGCTTATGGCTCAACAATATCACATCAAACAATAGCCTAGAACAAAAACACTTTTGATGGCGCATCAAAAACACCAAGGCGCAGCGCACATCACGCCAACGACGCCATGTGGGGCAGTGCACATAATGCCACCAGTGCCATGTGGCGCATTTCTTTTCTTGCCACGCCACAACGCCATGTGGCGCAGTACTCATCATGCCACCAGTGCCATGTGGCGCATTTCTTTTCTTGCCACGCCACAAATTTTTTTTCTTGCCACGCCACAACGCCATGTGGCGCAGTTCTCATCATGCCACCAGTGCCATGCGGCGCATATGTTTTTCATGCCACGCCACAACGCCATGCGGCGCGGTGCTCAGTACACCACAACGCCATGTGGCAGTCTCAGGACAATGAAAAACCATCAATATATTTCATAAATGAAGTTTTTAAGCAAAATTTACAATAGCATTGAAAATTTTCTGCGCACACGCGGTTCAAGATTAAATTTTAAATCTAAAATGGTATCCTCTCTCCCAGAATCAAACAGGTTTATAGTAACCTTTTAAAAATGAAAATACAGTTACTGTTTTCACTGAGATTAAATGCATATAAATATTTCAGCGTCCAACTTAGTTAGCAATCATCCAATCATGCTAAAGCCAATCAAACAACAGTCAATCATTGATCGGTCATCCATACAACGGCGAATCATATTTCAGAAAATTATACTTCACCCTATCATACTACAACAAAACATTCTCAAGTCAAAAATAGTTCAGTCAGTGACATTCTCTCAACTTCACTAAGAACTTAACCCTTTGTAGCAGCTGTAAATATAAAAGATATTAACTGCGTCACGAGCACAAGCTCGAGGGTTGGTCGGCCGGCGATACGCACTTCGATGACATAAGCGTCATGTTTGTTAAGAAAACTCGAGACTTCTTTTCTGTGGCGTGTGAAAGAAGTTATTGATGCAAGAGTTGCTTACGATCAACTGAAGGGAGGTTGAATTGATAGCCAGGTTGGGTTAACTTGGGTAACGTGGCGCCAAGTGGGTGGACCAAGGTCAAGTTGATAGGAATCAGGTTAAACTGGGATGTCAAGTTACAAAATGATTGAGACCAAGTCAGCTTAGGGACATCACCTTGGTCAGACAGACAATGTCTATGAATATTATATAACACAAAGCTTTTCAGAAATATCGTTTAAATAACGATGTTCAGAGTTGGTAATCAGTCAAATTTAGTCTCTTCTCGCCATCAAAGCCGGTCCGTCTAATCAGCAAGAAAGATTCTACCTACCAAATCTAAGTATATGCGTCCACACAAAACTTCCGTTGCTCAGCCGCACGTTTGTACATGAGAACACCACCACTAATCAAGTATGTACAACTCCACACCCTCTCCACAACATAGATATTCTAAGCTACTCCACTAGTGCACACTGCGGGACACGCCAAGTCCACAGACACAGTGACACAGTAGTTTTATAAACTCCTAAGATGATGACACATTATACCATTTGTTATCAATGAACCGCAAATCACACATTATATCTTTTGTAGAAGTTGCTGGCTGACAAGTACAGCAGGTTCATGGCTCCGATAATACTGACAAATGCATCAGGTTCAGGGGTTTGGTAATGGCTGACAGGTTCAGAAGTTTGGTCATAGCTGTAGCATCTAAAAATCAACCGGCATGATGATCACGATGAGCATCTCTACTGACTTAGGCAGCATGCTCTAAGAATTACATTCGTATTAAATTATCAATAATTTTTAGTGCAACGTAAATCTGTTGTCCTAAAATGATTGCATGACACAACATTGCCATTTTGCGATAACTGCTACGTTTATTCCACCAGGAATTTTGAGCGTCATACCCCCCCCCCCCCCATAAGAACATGAACATAATATCACAATCATCGAGCGCATATTGAACATCATCATCATTGCATTCTATGATAATCGTCAATTCTGATTGCATACCTGGGATTGGCAGCATCGATTCCATGGTTATTTACGTGCCTGTCAATGCCCAATCGATATGGCAAAATAGTACAATTGTGCCCCCGGTAAATGACAACTGCTTGTAGCAGGTTTCCCTGGTACCAACTTTAGATGTAATCTCTCCTATGCAGAGGGCAGATCACGACAGCCTCTGTTAAGTAACGTCTCAAAGCAGAGGACAAAGTCATATGTAATTTGAAATAATTAATCACAAGATCAAAGTGTAATCAGCATAAAATAATCATGGGAACACAAGGGGCACTCAAGGCTCTGCCACGTCCATTGCAGCAGATTCATATTTCCTGCGAGCAAACCCTGCATTACATATGCGCTGCTTTGGTATAACTTGTAGCAATTTCATTCAACGGCATCGGCAAAATTCTCTTAAACTGTCAGCTTTGTCAGCGATCCCATGAAAATATTTCCATTCAAAGTCGCATTGATAGCATGATTTTATCCCTCATCACTTGAATTTTATGTTAGATCCATTCTCTATACTATAATATTAGAATTTATAACATAATATCTAATAACGTGAAATGATACGCTTGGACTTACAGAATTACTAGGCCGCAATTTGGAACTGTTCGGTGCTTCTATGAGAGAGCCAAGACTGCAACGGAGGGCGGTGTGAGCAGGTGGCACTGAGTGCGCCTACGACAGCCTCCAGGATGCCTTGTTACAAGGAAGAAATCACATAATGTGCGAGAATTCACCAGGGTTACGACAACAACTTAAGTAACAAGTGCCAATTTTAAGGCTGGTAGTCAGAGTGCCGCGAAGTCAGAGAGCGAGGAATTCGAGACCACAATGTGGAAGATTAGTTCTGTTGTCAGATTGGCAAGTTGCTACTCCTGAGCTTGTAGTCTCTGTAATATGATACAGAGACTGTTGCCCCCCATCTTGGGGCAACGGCCGGCTTTCAGGTGGCCGAGGAATGGCCTGTGGTCGGCTAGAACTAATTGCCCTCGGCCGACCACTGGCCATCTGTCATTACTCGCCCCTCATTGTGTTCCCCTCCACCACAAGAGTCACAGCCGGGTTAATTACGACGTCTGTTTCGCCTCATTCTTCCTCCCAACTCTTTCAGAGCTGCAGCTTTCAAAGTAAATGTGAAATCTCGCATTCAGCATTAATGAAAAAAATTCTTGCCTTCAAATATCTGCAAAATGTATGTTGATTCAGATATGTATTCAATACGAACAGCAGATAATAAATAGCACTACAGCTGATGTCTCACAAATTTTCGGTAAGTCGCATATATAATGAAAATCGACGCCCAACATTTTTCTCCATCATAACTGATGTAATGCAAAGTTTGCATATTTTTTTGTTTTTTTGCAGAGAAATTGAAAAAAATAGCCGAATAGGAGTGAAAAATTTCAGACTGATATTTCATTTACGAGCGGAGTTATAATGAATCAACGTAGTGATAGAATCGCATCGGGCATCCTAGCCGAGCCTGCCTGAGGGCTCGCGGGTCTCAATCTGAGCCTTTAAGGCTTATCTTAGCCCTTCAGTGAATGGACATAGGGTGAGGTGAATGAGGCTGATTGCAGTGGAGAATCGCAATGATCACCAAAAACAATACTTGGCGAGAAAAAGGAAATTACTGCTGGCTTTACCCTGATGAAATTCTGCTGGCTTTAGAGCTGCACGACACGACAGACTAGTCAGCACACGAGAGGCCAGGCCACACCCAATGTTCTTTGCAGAAGTTCAGATGAGCAGGAGTGCCGTGCCTAATATCTAACCGCAACGAAACATATTCCGGGCACACTTCAGCGTTCTAGAATAAGAAGCTGATATATATAAGACGCTGGTCATGCGTCCAGAATAAGAAGTTGGTCATGCGTCATAAGATGCTTATTTGCCTCGGCAACAGCATAATTAAGTCAATTGCAAAACAAATTAACAGTTAGATCATAACAAACGTCTCAAGGTTGACACAGATAACAAAATTTGATTATTTTAGAGTCGTTTGCACTTTACTCCTGGACACGTCTTTAAGACGTACAGCGTGGATCAAAGAAACACGAGAGATGGGGGACACTCCCAACTAATTACAATCATCCATCAGCATTCAACTAGCGGAGTATTTTAAAACAGAATTTTTATACAGAATTTGCAATCTCTGTTCACAGTTTCCCAAAACCCCTTCCCATCACATTTGGGCTAAGCACTGAATCTAACAATCGCAGGTGAGCCTATTTTTCAACAGCATTAAATATTTTAAGCCGGGATAACTTTGAAGTCTCCACGTCGTCATCTCAGATATTGAACCTTTGGTTTTTTCAAACCTTTCATTCATCAATCCCTCAGATCGCGGCATACGGAACAGAAGAAAAGGCAAACTGCACGAATTTTGTAGCTCTTATTATACAATCTGTCTAACAGTGCTGATTCTTGTGGTAAAATAAGTGAATATCTCAATTTCAAACATTGACATCCAGTAAAGCAGCTCAAGTCATAACAAAAGTTATCTTACAACAAATCATCATAATAGTTCCATACTAATCATCATGAGTTATGAGCAACTGCTATCTACGATAGCACCGTCTTGCTGCCAATCTCTTTCTAACCCTAATTTCCGTTTCAAAGGAACGCTTTTTAGACACGCCGGAATTAGAAATGCTTCAGAAATAAAAGTTGTACATAAATCCATCTCTGATGGCATCAGGATATTAAGTCATGGACTTGACGTTGCTGAATAACGTTTGGCCCACTGGCCCAATTCCACCGGCCATGCTACATGAAGGTGGGAAGATGCAATATGCAATGCAGGTTTCGTCGTACTGTACACACTTAACAGCAAGCACAGTACTGTACAAGTACGAAGTGCAAGATTTTTCTGACTGTACACTCTTTACAGTAAGTACAGTACTATTCACGCTTCACAGCTGCTGCCGCGGCATTGAACAGGGCGGGGACAGCGTTTACCTGCAAATAAACGTAACAGTCAGATAAAGATATTCGAAATAAAAGGTTCCTATGAGTTATCTTTTAGCCCGCTGTCAGTAAGGTAAAATCTCGTTACTAGACCATTAGGTACGAATGTCATTGACAGTATCTGCTTAATGAAGAATTAATATCACATGGAGACGAGCAGTCAAGGCTGAGACATTAACAATGCCGCGACTGGAAGGCGCTCTAAAAATTAACATCAATAGATTATGTGAAGTATTAAAATACTTTGGCCACATAGCAGTCACTGGGAATTAAGAGTCATTGACTCTCTGACCAGGCGAAGTAAAGATTATTGATGATCGTAGTGACTGACCAGTGACCAGGGTTACGAAGGACAATCACAAGAGTCATGGTGCTCGACCACAGTCACTCAGGGCAATCACAAGAGTCATGGTGCTTGACCACAGTCATTCAGGGCAATCACAAGAACCATGGTGCTCGACCACAGTCACTCAGGGCAATCACAAGAGCCATGGTGCTCGACCATTCACTAAGGGTCATCACAAGAGTCATGGTGCCAACCAGAGTCTGTGGAGGTGGAGGTTTCGCGACAGGACGCTGCGCACGTCCGCCGTGAAGCGCAAGGCGTCCAGCACGGGCAGGAGGTTCAACAGCGACGTGTCCAGCGGGTCGCTGAACCACGACTTGATCGGAATTGCGTTATCTGTACAAACAGTAGCAGTATAATATAATCTGGTAACTCTTACATCTAAAGAACAGTACCTATTGCGTTAGCTACAACCTCCTAAAATGAATCAACATAAAGCCATTTTCAGTGATATATATAGTGCTTTTTTTGCCGAAACAATTAAAAGTACTAAATCTGTTACACTTTTTTATTATGGGTTTGATTATTGGTGTTAGAAATAATTTTTTCAAAACTCTAATTATTAATACTTTCTACTGTTAATAGGGCTACTTTCACATGAATTTTCAAATTTATACAGGAATTGCGAGGTCAGGAATACAATAATTTCAAAAACTATCGTTTTTATAAAAAATTACCAATATGGTAGTGAACCACTTCTAGTGTCATCTGTGTTGCTCACAGCGCTGCTGCTACAATGCCTATATCGAGACATTGCCCAGTCTTGAATGCCAATAAAATAATAATGGGCACTTCCTATCTGTTACGGTTAGAGCCATGAAAATATTTTATCACACCATTAATACAACACACCTACCTCGATAAGCCCTGTATGCTCCTGGAGAATTGTCTAATATGAAGACAGAGGAGAGATCAGGACATATTGCAGAGAGGTCCTTTGTGTAGGAGCCATAGTCCAGCGTGCAGTGCTGGCGGTAGTAGCGACGCTGCAGTAGTCCTCGGCCAGCATCCAACTTATCTGCTACTGCAGCACCATAGATTTCCATGCTAGCAGTGAACACAACTAACTCATACCACTGCGACACCTGCAAAACCAATGAAATCATGTTATACGGTACCACAACAGTGATACTCATAATATACATATATGATAGGTATACTAGTAGGTACTAGTACCTAGTATGTGAAGGTACTAGGAGCCCTTCATTCAAGCACGTTTCATTACAAATAATGCCCGTTTTGCTTAAAATTTCCTTTTAGTTCAACTTTTCTAGGTGCCTAACCATACGAACTACTGTTGGTTCTAATAATTTTAAATTTTCACCAAAAGAATAGTATTCTAAAGTTTGTGAATAGTATTCTAAAGTTTGTGATGTGTGCTCAGCATTGAGCTTCCTCAGGCAGATTTGATAAGACGCAGCTACAATGAGAATAGAGGTGTTGAAGTGATGGCTGCTGACAAAAGACTGATTGATGGAATGGTTGGTGAATGCAAGATAAGCTTGAATGCATTTGGGATGCAAAATTTCTAACTATGAAGCTCCAGAGTTTTTAGGGATGTGGTTGTTTGACTGTATAAGAATGGCAGGTTTCATAGTATCAAAATTACTTTAATTATTTTTAACCTGTTGAAATCTGTTTTGTGAAATAGAAATATGGTATTTTGGACAAGTTCATTCAGTGTTAGGGTGGTATTAAACTATAAGGAAATTTTGAGTGCAACCGGCATTATTCTCAATTTAATATACCTACAGACATGCTGCTTTGAACCAATACAGCACAGAAACGTGGAACAAAAAAAAATATTAAGCTAACCATGGACAAGACTGTTATATGCAGTCCTAAATGTTACAAACTTCTTAGTTTAATTTTTAAATATAATGACAATATAATAAGTTACCTTCCTGATCAACAAGTGTTGACAAAGAATAGCAGCTGATAAACAACGGAATAAGATCTTCTTTGATTTTTTCACAGCTCAATGTATCCTGTTTGCCAATTATACACCATGAGATCAATGATATCCTCGATTTTTAACTTTTATGCTATAAATCCGTAAATTGAAAGCAAACAAACGTTTTATTCATCCCAAGTTTTTTCACAACATGAAAGAGAATGGAATACATCATTTCACCTAATGAATACGTAGATCATTCTTCCCGTGTTTGAAGTTTCACTTAAATCTCAAGAGCTCTTGGCAAAAACTTTGGGGGCAAAGTGGCAAACCAAAAAATTTTGTTAAATTATTAAAATATCAAATTCCTGTATCAGACAGCCCCTTGTACTAGTAATGACTTCAATAACTGAAGCATCCATAAATAGTTGATCAGAAATTAAATTCAAATTCATCATTCCTCCACCAACAACGACAATGTGCTTTATTTGCTACCAATTAATTCTAATATGAAAGCCTAATAATTATGAGATGAAGGTTTATAGGTAATACTGAAATGCATGTAATTACAAAATTTGATCAAAAGTCATCAAAATGATGACTCCAAAGTGGTCCTTTGTGAATGAATTCATACATGTAGCATGGATAATAGGTATATGTTACTCCAGAACCTACTGGTGCATATACCTATGTGCCAAAGCAATTATTTCAACACTTTATTTAGAAAAAATTTAATGCAAGGTTCTAATTGTAGAGAGGATAGGGTCAAGGACAAATTATTACAAAAGTTTAGCAAATGGGTAAATAAAATCAAAGTGTTAATGAGATAAGCCAGAGTTACCAAAAAATATTATGCATAATAACTCACAATTTGAAGAAAATAATCCACATGTGGTCTTTTGTGGACAAAAAATCTGACAGGATGCCGTTCAATGGTGACTTTAAGAACAAAGTCAGGCGGCGTGCCTGGCTTGACCATCTGTCGCAAAACGCCGTCATGGTGGGAGTGGATCAGGGTCTCGTCCAAGTCCAGCACCAACACCTTGCGCTTCACTAAACCTGACAACACACATGCTCAATAAATAAAAGTAGGGCAGCTTGCAATATATTCTAGCTATGAGAAAAATTGGTGGCCTACAAATAGATTTTGTTTTAGCAATTTCAGTAAACTAGTCAGATGTTTGCCAAATTGACTATCACATTTTTATGATTAGCAACCAGTTTTCTTACAAATCAGTTGCTAAAATTCAAGCTGTTTTCTATGGCTACTCCAACAGCAGACAATTGATTCTAATTCTTTAACAAAATCAAAGCAACTGAATATAGGTATCACTAATCAAAAGTGGGGGCAATTTAATAATTTTTTGTGAGCTAATATTCAAATAATGAGCATTAATGACAGTACCTATATATGTGCATTATTGACAGTATACGGTACTCATTTACTAAACAATAAAAATTCTTTATTTTATTATGATTTCTCTCTTACTAAACAATAATTAGGCTGTTATTTATTATAAATACTACCGTAAAATGGGGTTACTTTGACCGGCGGGGTAACTTTGACCACTTTTCGTTTTTTTAACAAAAACCCCCAAAACTCAAAAACAATTTGACATAGAAAAATTTTGTCAGTGGCCATCAAAGGCCTAATACCTACTGAGGCTACGTAACACAATAGAAAGATTTAAAAAGTTTGCATATCTGATAGGTTAAAAAATTAATAATGTGACGCGACGAAAAAGAGCTATTATTTAAAGCCTGTCGGAGTACCCCCTCCAATTTTTTTATTTTTTGGTAAAATAACTCCAGATTTTGATGCATTGTAGTAGAACTCTTCTAGTTACATATGCAAAAGACAAATTTTAGGAAAGTGTCATAGTTTGCAAATGGGGGGCACCGCCCCCCAATGGGGTAACTTTGACCACCTATTGGCAGCCGTGATGGGGTAACATTGACCGGCTTGGAAATTAAGTTAAAATTACCATAGGTACCTAACTAACATATTTTATGTTTGATACACCTATTATTGCTATTAATGTTTTTTCTTTATGTTTCAGACTCTACAGAGTCTTATATATGGTAATTTTAACTTAATTTCCAAACCGGTCTATGTTATAATGTTACCCCGTCATGGCTTCCATTAGGTGGTCACATTTCGCCCATTGGGGGGCAGCGCCCCCATCATGGTGGCAGGGAATTATTGTGAGTACTTATGCGTTTGCAAGAGCATCGACCGGTCCGGCTCAGCGGGGGGGCTGTCTCTTATACACATCTAGATGTGTATAAGAGACAGGTCTAAGTTACCCCAAGAGCTGGGGTAACAAAGACCATCACTTTTTTTGAAATTACATAAAGACTATGAGAGGCAGGAGCCAGCAATTTATGGTGAGTGAAGCTAGAGTATAGACCTGTATTTTGCATGTTTCAATTCAAGTTTAATTTAGCTAGCAAAAAAATGGCATCATTTATAAAAAATAAAGTGGTCTAAGTTACCCCATTTTACGGTATAGGTACATATTGTCCAACACAGGACCATCTATAAAAGAAAATGCAAGCAATCTATGCACCAAATAACTCACTAAGTCTGTGACGGGAGAGAGGAGATAGTGGCAGCACTTGGTACTTCACTGCCTGATGCTGTAGCACCTGAAGTAGACCATCAAAATTAGAAAGCAAGAAATAGAGATTAAAAATTTATACAACTTGTCTAAAAATGATTAGTCTAAGCAATAAACTTAATTCAATCTATGAAGATGATTATTTGTAACATGTAGAATGGTTTGCATACTAGCTATGCAGACCTATGCTATGGCAATGCACACTCTTCAGTCTTCAATCTTCAATGAGAGTGAGAAAGACTTCAAGTCTTCAACAGACACATGTCTTAAAAAATTCAAAAGCAACTTTGCAGAATTACCTAGTTAGGTAAGCCCTAAACATTTTCATGATAGGGAAATCATTACCTATTCAAGTAGGCCTAGCATATAGGTAGGTAACTGTTTTCCAAATGCCAAAATGAATAACTAAGATCTATGAATGCTGTATTTTTGAAAGTGCAAATCACTCACCACTCTAAACTGTTTTCTTATGACATAACAAATAAACCCCCAAATCTTCTGAGTGAAGAGTATAAATGCCCGCACTCCCATCTGCACTTGCTTCCACATTTGAGCAGAGCTTTTGGGTTGCTTCGAAACCAGAGATCGAACCATCTGGTATTTATTTCCAGCTGTCGCAATAAAATTTCTGATTCAAATTACTCAAGTGATCATCATTCAAATATTATTCAAAATCACAGTGTAACTTCACAGATTGAGCACAGAAAACTCTAGTCTAGTGGAGTAAGTGGACCAGCTCCTAAGTTCAACTCAACGACACAGCGCCTATGAGTATGAATGGTTTGTGTGTTTGGTGCGATAGATGGCACTGAATCCGTTAAAGTATGACGGAAGAATGAATTCAACAGCCTACCATAAGCTGTGCAAAAATATACGTCATTTAAAAAGAGACGCAAAAAGTAAACATTGCACTGTAAATCATACCGATGATTGAATGTATATGCACAAAATTGTCTTATAATCGCTGATGAGCACTCTCAACTCGGTATATGAACATAATGAGAAAAAACAAGCGCTGTGGATTATATCACACTGAGTCAAATCCCGCCGAGTTAACATAATGATGTCGGCGCTGAAATGTAGGCCTGATGTGGCCTAAGATGTTCAGGCCAATATAAATATCATTGATTTGTAAATGCCAGTAGAAAAGTTTGAGATGACTTCATTGTACCGTTTCCGATATTTTTTTCTCAACATCTGTGTTAGCTCACTAATGTCACTATGCTGTAGAATGCAACCTGAAACCCTTTGCGAGCCAACTTAATAGTTCAAGAATCGACTGGAATGGATAGGTTGCAGAAAAGTTTATAACTCACAAAATGCAAATTGAATACTCGTACTAAATATCAGTGTATATTGTTGTAAACATTATAATCTTGATAATAATTCTTTAATTATGCAATTGAGCCGTAACATTACGGCTCAAGCGAGCATGGGCGCGTTTTGGAAATTCTCATACAAACAAACCCATGGTTCAATCTCACACCAAACGAGAAATTTTCTGTCAGTATAAGCAAAGTGGGTGTGGTAGTTTTCTTCACATCGTCCCTCAACAGCACACAATTGCACCAAAAATAAACGAAGTAAAGCTACTGCAGACGAGCAGACACTGTAGTGACGTAAGTAATTTGCTTGACTGAGCTGCAAGACAGGCTTAATAATTCGGCCCTTACTGTTATTGGCGCAGAATTATTATATAGCTTCCATTTCCATCGCCCTAACTGCAGCATATTGACTATTACACCTTTCAGTACAAAAACTCAGTATTTAATAATCTGAACGAACGAATCTAACACATTAACTGCGGTTTGGCCTTTAAATTAATCGAAACTTTATTTGCTCATGACTCTTGTCTTCTTCAGTTATCTAAACGAATTAATCTATGACTTCAACTAAGACTTGGGCCTGAAAATAAATCTAAACTTTATGTGCTCGTAACTGGCCAGGCGCCCAACGTGTAAATGTCGCGCCGGCAAACACGACCTCATGTCTAAGTTCCTGAAGGGGAAAACATCCATGCAACTTGCAATAACTTTTCGTCAATCTATATTTACTGTTATCATCATTAACATTTATTTATTGTTGTACATATGGTAATCCTCATTGCAATCACTGTTAGCCTGAAAAATAAGTTATAAAAGCAATTCGTAAGGTTTTCTGTTAATGGGTGGATAATATATACGTCAATTATGTGCTTTAACAACGGAGGCCATTAAAAAAATGTGATCGAAAGCGACATGACGAAGAGCGGGCGTTAGAATAATCATGCATGTCTATACTTGACTATGGATGGTTGTACATGACTATACAAAGTATATATAAGACAGAGTAAAACTTATCTTGCTGGCTCACCAAATCGGGCGCTGCGGCCACCATCATGGAAGACTTAGATCCTGCCAGCTCCCCAGGCCCTCGTCTTCCCAATAAAATCGCCATGGAAGGCAAGGCTTGACCTAAGGGGAACGAATATACATCATAATCAAAATGACTATAATATGATAGAATTGTCAATAGAATAGGCCATTTTTGGCCTATCGCCGGTTCTAGACATCACAAAATTATTACAGCTTGATGGGGTTTCGAACACGCAACTCGCTTCTCTTGTCTTGCCATTCTCTGTCACGCGGCTATCTTGCAGATTTTCACCAGAACAGTCACATGAAGCACAGCATCGCATAGCGGTTTCAGCGTTTAGGCCCTAGGCCTGTCGCCGATTCTTAACATCGCACAACATTCACAGCTTGTTGCAGTTTCGAACCCACAACTCACCGCTCCAAATTCCACTGCGCTTTAACCGCCCAGCCTCCTCGCCGATTCTGACTAGGAACTGGCGCACAGAGCTTGGATCGAACCTGCACCTCTGCGCCAATCTTGTTACTTAGTGATTACTGAACTGTAATCACTGGGCCACTGGCCTTTTCGAACTCTCTCTTCGAATCTCGAACATCGAACCCACAACTCCCTGCTCCAATCCTCATAATCCTGGTACTGTGAACTTCAACCAATCGTTTACCCTCATCAGTGCCTAAATTATTCTTATATTAGCATCATCGAGGTAACCTCATGTTGACCATACTAACTCTTTAGTTAGTCGTGAAGCCAACTCCCACCCTCAGCATGATAAAACTACAATTAGCCTCAGAGCTAGGAGCTGCATACCACACGGAAACTCTGTAATCACATGCCGCAACACACTGGCTTCAGCGATAGTAGGAGACGTAAGACGACGGGCATTGACTATGGCCCATCACTTGTTCATAGGCAGGCAGTTCTACATTTGGCCTAACATACTGGCGTAAACCCGACTCTCTCGCACCGGCCTTCCCGCGACCCGTAAAGTTAGGCTAATTCCGGCAAGTTTTCTTTTGCGTCGAGAGTTGGAGCAACGTGAGGTTAGACTGCCCGCTAATAAGCAAGCGAGCTTACTTGCTTTGGCTGGTAATTAAGGCAGCGAGTTGTTCGTCAGTAGTCTTTCTGGCAGCTCGATCGGCGCCGCCATTCATTACCCTCACTGCAGGCACAGTCTGCACTGCATCCTCACATTCATGAGTTGAACGTTCGTTTAGCTTTTATTTTCGTTTACCTGCTGAAGTCGCTTGGTGGGAAGCAGCTCTGATTAACCGACCATTCCCTATCACGCTCTCCCATAATTAGTTTAGTTGCCTCGCTGCAAGCTCACAAGAACACAACACGTAATTAAAGTGTACCAAATTAAATTTTTGGCATCGTCATAAAATCGATAACGCCACAGTAACTTCAATTCTAATAACATTCAGTAGAACTGTGTGTTTACAGGGATGGGTACTGCGTCGCTGGTGTTCGTGGGGGTGTGTTACTGGGAGAGACGTACCCCCACTGCTGGGTGACGCCCCCTCGTGCAAAACCTCATTGTTTGCCATCCACCCACAGGACGTGTCTCGAGTTTCAGTATAAGCAAGCCTCGGCAAAATGTGTTGTCCTCCTATAGTCAGACTGCCTCGGCTCATGGTCTCCAAGTGGCAGCTCCAAAGCACAAGTTTGCTTCCATCGGAATACAATCTTAACTATACTACAATTTGCAGACTTTAGCTATTACGCTAAGTGCCCTAGCCTGTCATGCTAAGATTATAGCCATCACGCTGAGATTCTAGCTATCAAATAAACTATAGCCCGTCACGCTAAAACTTAAGCTACAGCGTAATTAAAATTTATGCGCCAGTCGAAATTAACTCAGTAAGCAGACCCAAAATGGTCTAGGATAATGAAGGGCTTTTCTGTTCGCCCAGAACACATTGTACCGCTACTAAGATCAACACTTCATTTCAATACGCATATTCTCGCTACACAGTGTACCCCTACTTCAATAACACTTCAGATAATACCCTTATTCTCACTCTGTTCCCTGACAGAGACTGCACTTTATCAATATCGCTAAAAAAGTTACAGAGACTAAAAAAAATTAAGCACGCGGCCTGACTGCATCGTACTTCTGTAGACTTCCGAGACCAACTAAATACTGTAATGGTAACTTGTTTACTATTGAGTAAATGCATCATTGAACTTCTTGTCCCACTGTCCGCAATGGTGATTCGCTAGTACAGCAATTAGCACTCAACAATGTAGAGTTTGTTGGCGCATAGGCTCCACACATCAGCGGAACGAACTTCTCAGAGACACAGAGTAGCAGGAGAAATGTCTGAGGTTCAGTCCCTCCTACTACAACAGATCACAACTCCATCCATGCGACGCCCTTATTCTCTTCATGATAAGCTTTGAATGTCATCATCTGGAGGGAAGGCTGAGCTTGCCGTTGGTCATACACAGCATCAGTAACGTGGTAAAAATCGCCAACATGATTGTAGTTGACTCGTATGTGATAAGTGGCCGGGCATAGTTACCGAGATTTCTAGAGGATAACTTTTGTTATATTATGGTCCATCTGAATAGTGACCCCTGCTGTGTGCCTGAAGTCGACAAAAACGTGCACACTGAAGCAAAAAACCTTTAATTAGGAGTTAGGTTTTTGAACGTAACTACTCTTCGTTCCATCAGCAAGTATGGGACATAGTGCGACATGTGACCTGCGTACTGTTCGGTTTACAGTTTGGGTGAACGTGTAGTTGTACTGGGTGAATAAATTCGATTGCTTGATTCTAATTTCCCGGTGAGCGCATATTTACTGGCGCCATTTTCAGAAGTCACACAGGGATAGTAGGATGCAGGCTTCAGATTTCCACTTAGATGCAGGCTTCAGATTTTTGCTGGCTTTAAAAATAAAGATATCATACATACGAAACTTTATTTAAAACGCTGTTATAATTTATACAGGAGATTGCTCATACATATTAAACATTACTTAAACCCTGGTATAGTTTATACAAGAGCTGGAGTTGCACAAGCTCAGCAATACTCGGCAGACACTAACGCCCCCGGCAGCTAAAATGGTCTGCTAAGGCGCGATAATTAGTGTTTAGACTCTCGAGATGGTTCACAATTCCTGATAAGTTGTCTATCTTTCAATATGTTGACATGAGCGAACTTGTTATAAGGAAGAAGCTGAATAGTGATCACTTAGAACCGCCAAGTTCAGCTCTCAACAGCGTCTTCAACGGAGCGCTTCCCTGAAGCTGCAGCCGCATCGAGTCCCGTAACAATTTTGAATACATTTTAAGGCTATCTACTACTTAATTATTACAACTAACTACTATCAATACGGTGTTTTAAATTTAATTATTGATTCCACACTAATAATACCTGGCATTCAGCAGAGCAATATCCACCTAAAATAATCTTTACCGAGAATAAGACGTGAGGACTTGACACGAATTGAAAGAAAATTCTCAGCATAATCTCATTGTCAGGTCGAGGTCTGACGCTTGGCAGCCTCTCGACGCTTGATTTGTTTCATAACTGATAAATAATTACAAGCAAAGAGCAAAATCAAGAAACACAAGTGTGGCACTACACCAGCAGATGGACCCTCGATCCACACAAGACCTTCAGATCCCCCAGATAACACGTACCCTGAGTTCGTTTAGGGACACCAACCGAATGCCTCGCTGATGCACCACCTTTGGCGGCTACCAGGTGCCGCCACCAGCGACACCTAGAATGAACTGAGCTTACAAAGGCTCGAGGCCACAGCTCTTCTCATCCCGTGTCGCTACCACTGCGCTGTAGCGCTTAAACATAAAAAACAAGAAGTAGGAATTATGCCGCCGTTATGCGCCTCATGGCGAGAGATGAGGCGCCTTGGCAAGAACACCTAAAGCAACTTCGTACGAATAACGCTGAATTGAAACACCATCGCCGCCTCACCAAATATAATGGAACTGTTCTCACCTCACCATAATCGTTCACAGCATTGCAGTATAATTTTCCCCGCCAGAACTAAGGAACACAAATAAACCAACGCCACAGAAACTCGAGAAAATGCATCGAATTTATGCATTTATCATGACTAAATTATTGAACAAAAATTTGGGTGAGGTGCAGAACTCTTAAAATAAGAGAAAGAAACACAAGAATAAATGCTAAGCAGAATAGAGGAAAGCAGGAGCGCTGTGCACACACTTGCAGATAGGAGCTTCATTATTTTTTCGGAGTCTTTGGAGAAGTTTTTACATTTTATGATAAAAACATTCATGTGAGCTTTGATTTTGTGCTTAATGATGAGCTAAATTTGCTTCCTGGCAGCGCTCTCACAGAGAGAGGCAGTTGTCACCCGCCAGTCGAAGCTCCACCTCCCAACCAAACTCGATAAAGCAAGGTCACTCTCTCCGTGCAATATATCAATCATGCCACTTTCTTACATTGTAGAGGATATAGATTGAGCGCTGTATATGTGAGTTTCAATATATTAGGTTTAGGATTTGATTTTTTCATTTTCAATCAGCTTAGCAGTGACCTCCAAGCAGTATTGCGTTTTGTCTATCATTGTGTAGTAGTAGTAGTATAATAGTTTGCTAGCGCTTCAGCCATCAAGCTATTTCGCACCGGAGGTCAAAATGTTGCATCGAAAGCGAGGCGGAAGGTCTCAGTTATTCAATATCTCAAATTAATCCTCGCCCACAAGAGGGGGGAAGGTCTCAATTATCCAGCCCGCTGAAGCTGGCTCGAAAGAAGCAGCGTTAGCATCTCGAAGAGACGAAGTGAAAAATAGGGACAAGTGAAAAGCAAAAGAAACGAAGACACTCGAACTAGAGGTTGCTTACACGGGACGTCGGCCGCCCGCACGAGGGACAAAGAAAGGAAATATAAGGAATCCCGCCTACATAATTACTTAATGCAAGGAATCCTACCTACATAATAACTTGACCCCACAACTGAAACCGGCAGTCAGCCACCGCGAGCTCAGCGGTAAGGCGTTCAGGAACAATCCCCCTAGAAGCGCGAAATCCCATAGCACTTCTGGCGAGCACAGACACGCGTCAGAAGTCCCTCCTGGGGGCTGTCATTGTGTCTAGTGTTCTTGCCGTGGAGGTACGTTAATCGATAGCTCTGTGATTATATTGTGATAGTTCAATTTTAGAAGGGAATCGTTTCGTTTAATTGATTATTTGGGCGTGTTAATTTGTTTATTATATATTCATTCTCTAGTTATTCATTTCAAGCGTTTTTTTTCTATTTCAGGAAGGCCTCAATATTTAAACTCAATATTTGGAATCGATTATTGGATTTGTGAAGTGAATTGAAAGTCATGGAAACGCACGGTTAAGGTTAAAGTTAGGTTAGGATTAGGGTGTTAGGTTTGTCGTGTTGTGTTTCTATTTATTCATGTTGATTATATTTACTTGCAACTGTTTATTCATCGAAAATCCTTGGTGTAGAAAAGCTGAGTGAAGAACGATCACGTGCTATGTGTCGGGGAGACGTCAGTTCGTGAAGAGATAGAAAGTCCCCCAACAAAATCATATCACCCATGACAATCTTTTGCATCATATCACCACTCGCCCTTTACATCATATACATATCATCTTGCAACATGATGTTGCTCAGGTCGCCATTCTCAGCATGTGGTCCTTCATATACAACATTGTCTTGACTCAACATTGCTCTGGTGCCGCTGTTCGGTTGCTGTCCTGGTACGCGATTTTCGTCCAACACAGAGCTGCTGTCACTCAAGGGCTCGCTATGACAGGCACCATCAAATAGCCCTTGACTGTCTGAACTAAAAGACGTACTGGCACCTGTTGCTTCCTCGCTGGTGGCCGTGGGCACTAATGAGGCAAAGGAAACGAAAGTCACAGTCTGGTGGTCCTGCTGCGTTGACTCCGTGGCAGCCTGAGACACGCGTGATGATGAGAGATTTCCATTAGAATCCAATGGCAATGCGTCATCGCCATTCTGGACATGGCTACTCCTACCGGCTTCAACTTCCTGAAAATGGCTGTCCATGCCGGTTTCAATATCCTGAAAATGGCTGTCCATGCCGGTTTCAACATCCTGAAAATGGCCGTCCATGCCGGCTCCAACATCCTGTAAATGACTGTCCATGCTGGCTTCATTGTTGTTCCTCCCAGCATCAACATCCTGTAGATGGCTGTTCCTGACGGTATCGCCATTCTGAACATGGCCATCCCAGCCGCCGCCGCCACTGTCGAAGGCGTTTTCGCGCCTTGCACCGCTCGAAGGAGCGAACAAACTACACGGACGGTTGGCAGGTCTAGGCCACTCGAGAAGCCCTCTTAGGGTAGCAGGGCGCCGCCGGGTGGACGCACGGAAGGCGGGAGACGAAATCTCGTCGCCTGCATACCAATACTCGTCCCGGGCTGGAGCACGTCGCTCAGGGTCGCTGGTCTCGCCAGCTGTTACATCTAATTCCTCCGTTCCCCCAATGAAGGGGTCCCTCCTACCCAAGGCCTCATCTAAGGCAACAAATTGGGACCTGCGTCGTACCCGACGCAGGTCGTCCATCTCAGAGGCTAGGAATGAGGGGGTAGGCTCGTCTAGGGTATCACAGTCGAGCTTGGCATTGTGCTGTTCGATGTCGACCCGGCAGATGGGGCAGCGTTTGCTGGTGGCGAGCCACTGGTCGATGCAGGCTGTGTGGAAGAGATGCAGACACGGCAGGCGGCGTACGTTCTCGTCGTTCTCGTAGTCGCTCAGGCACACCGTGCACTTCTCAGCACCCACCTTCGGCTGGAAAACAGGATAGTGATAGAGATCCAGCAAATGGGGTTTACAGAGACCCACTGCACTGAGGACACAGAGACCCAACATTTAGGGGATATAGAGACCAACCATTCACCCGCCTCTTCAGCATTCACCCACCCTGCCAGTACTTACTCTACTGTGTTACAATCCATGCCATAGTGTCTCTATTCACCCTGATGATGTATCGGTGAGCCAGGGTGTTTCGTTCGATAGTGGCCTGCGAGGCGCCGACTGTGAGCAGCGAGTCGCGGTGCTGGTTGAGTCGCATCATCCGCACGATGTTCTCAAAGCCGGCGAAGCTGACGTCCAGCGGCCCACCCTGCGGCAGGGGCGTTATCAGTGGGCGTGAACAAAAGGAGCGTGGACATAAAGGGCGTGGACAAAAAGAGATCTGATCAATGGGCGTGGACAAAAGAGGCGTGATCAATGGACATGGATAAAAAAAGTGGACAAAAGAGGCGTTCACGATCGATGGGCATGGACTGGACAAATGAGGCGTGGACAAAAAAGACGTGGACAAATGAGGCGTGGACAAAAAAGATGTGGACAAATGAGGCGTGGACAAAAGAGGTGTGGACAAAAGAGGCGTGGACAAAAGAGGCGTGGACAAAAGAGCTTATCTGCAGGCTTATTGCATGAATCCCAAGACTCACCTGCGGGTTCATCGAATAACCATCAGTTCTTTCAGTGGAAACAAAAGAGAAGACGGGAGGCGGGGGAGGCAGCGGCAGCTCGGGCACAAAGCTGGGCATGGGGAAGTTGAGGGGCAATTGCTGTGAGGTATTGTAGTGGTGGTGATGATGGTGGTGGTGCGACACGGCGGCTCCACTGCCATCAAAGGCACCACGTGACGGATGGCGAGGGCGAGCCAAGTGGCGGTCCAGCAGAAAATTGCGACGGTGGCCAGAGCGCGACGCGGCGAGGGCGCCGAGAGGGTGGGAGGCAGAGGAGCCGAAAGAGTGGGAGGCAGAGGAGCCGAAAGAGTGGGAGGCAGAGGAGCCAAGAGGTTGGGAGGAAGAGGAGCCAAGAGGGTGGGAGGCGGAGGAGCCAAGAGGTTGGGAGGCAGAGGAGCCAAGAGGGTGGGAGGCGGATGAGCCGAGAGAGTGGGAGGCAGAGGCGCCAAGAGGGTGGGAGGCAGAGGCACCGAGAAGGTGAGGGACGGAGGCGCCGAGAGGGTGGGAGGTGGAGGCAACGAGAGGGTGAGGGGCGGAGGCGCCGAGGTGGTGAGAGGCAGGAGCATCGAAAGGATGGGAGGTGCTGGCGCCCTCATCCATGTCAGACCTGGACAACGTTAGGAGCATCACACATGATGGCATACGTCAAGGGCATCACTTATCACCTGGCTTCATCATCCACATCACTAATTGCACCAACCTACTAGCCACTCATCACGTCAGATAAAAAGTTTCAAAGTCTTAACACTTAAAATTTATGCTTAAATAATATTTGTCTAAAAATTACTTTTCGAAGACAACACTTCTAAAGAATCCAGTATGTCCGATGTTACACAGGTACAATGAATTTCTAATTTTATTTTAAAATATTGAAAGAATAATTATTTTTGAATTTTTTCATATATATAAAAAAATTTAAAATATCTAAATTATTAATTCTGTCAATTGATTCAGGCATTGTCTCCAACTTTACGCAAGTGTGCAAAATTTTAAATCAATTGGACAACAGAACCTCTAGTTCTGCACCACTCACCCTCTAGTTCTGCACCACTCACCCTCTAGTTCTGCACCACTCACCCTCTAGTTCTGCATTGCTCACCCTCTAGTTCTGCACTGCTCACCCTCTAGTTCTGCACCACTCACCCTCTAGTTCAGTACCACTCACCCCCTAGTTCAGCACCACTCACCCTCTAGTTCTGCACCACTCACCTTCTAGTTCTGCACTGCTAGTTCTGCACTGCTCACCCTCTAGTTCTGCAATGCTCACCCACTAGTTCTGCACTGCTCAGTCATCCTCTAGTTCTACACCACCCACCCTCTAATTCAGCACCACTCACCATCTAGTTCTGATAGTATCACCATCTAGTTCTGCGAAGACGGCCCTCTGATGTTCGCCATTGTTGTGAGCAGTGCCCGAGGGAAGAGCTAAGTGGTTCCTAGCGGCCCTCAGCCTGGCCATGCGCATGTCTGGGGGATTGCCCACATCGTCTCTGGCCATGTGTGCTGCAGACACGGGGGTCTGAGGCTCAAGGCCGGAGCTGAAAGACCTACTGAGGGGAGGTGGCTCAGAATAATCTGGTTCCCCACCCATGTAGTCAAAGTTACGATTGTACACAGAGCTCGAGTTGTAGTGTCTAGGAGGCAGAAGGTGCACTTGATCAACAGGAGCCATGCCGTAACTTGGATCCATCCTCATCCGGTTAACTTCAGCTGCCCTCTGTTGACTCAGCCACAGGCTTTGGTGATGGAGAGGCAGGCGTGAAAAGGCCGACTCACGGCGCGATCTGACCCACGGGCCCTGACGGTCAATGGTGTGACGGGTGGGTGACGAGGCCAAACGGTAGCCAGAAGTGGAGTTATTAAATTGTTGGAAGTAATCCCTGTGAGGCCGAGTAGCTGTAAGGTGTGCATTCCCCACAGTATGTGCTGATGGGGCCCTCACTTCTGCAAGGGAGCGATGGAAACAAGGGTCGTTGTGATTGCTTGCAGGGACCTGTGATCTGTTGCGTGTTACATGGAAATCTGGGAGGCTATGATGCCGAGTGCCAGTAAGGGCTTCCCGAGACGTCATGGAGGCAGGGGGTTCGTCAGGAGCGATGCGTGGACCGACGTTCCCAGAATTTCTTGCACACGTGAAAGCTGGCTCCATTGCCTCATGAGCAAATTCCTCTGAGTTTGCATGTGAAGATCTGTGTTGATTATTGTAATTTGATGTCCTATGGTCATTAAATTCTCCACCTACAGTTGCACTGGCTGACAGACCAGCGGCACCTAAGGAGTTCTGGTGCAAATGAGCACCACTGAAACTTGCATGGTTTTCGCTTGTATTTATATTTGGATGAGAAGAATTTTCCAGTGGCCGAGAGTCATCTGAGTCGCGAAGCAATAAAGGTTTTAAAGCAACGCAAGGCACGGAAGAGTCAGCATTAATTAAAGAACGTCTCTCAGCAAGGATGGATTGATTTTGTCTCTCTAAAGTGTGCTGTTCATCACCACTTTCATTGGTGAGGTCAACCACAGAGACAGCGCGAGCAGGCATGCTGTTTGTTAGCTCCACCACAGAGTCAGAGTCCGTATCATTGTCAGAGGATGATAGCCAGTCCAGCTGTAGGTCTGGAGCAGATGGGGCATCATCCACTCGTCTGCTGGAGCAACGGCGACTCATGGCGCCATTCCTTACTGGGACTGGAGACTCTGGCGGTGAGTCTGAGGAGGAGCTTGAATCGTCTGATGAGTCCGACTGGGAATATATCTCTATTTCAACCACTTCAGAACTGACGTATTGCCTGGAGTGACTTCTGCGGCTCTTGAGTTTTCTGGAAGCGCTGCTTGACAAACGTTTGCATCCCTGCTTCACGGAACAGATGCTGCGTGGATGTGGGGTGCAGGGGAGCCTAACAACTCGGCAGCTCTGTGAAGGCAGTGGCTCATCACCACTCTCATTTAGGAGAGGGTGAGCAGATGCAGCCCTTGGCTCATGCGAGCTAAAGAGGCTTGCCTGGTCTGGTAAGGGCATGACTGGAAATTCCTGCTCAGGATCGTTCTGCGCCTCTATATCATGTAAAGGGTGTGGGCTGCTCAGCAAGTTCATGAGGTCCTCAATATTGGCTTCATTGCTGGTGAAGTTGTCAGGGCACTGCTCTGGGGCCTCATTGTAGACCTGGGGAGTGACATAATAGGTCTTGGGGAGGTGGGGTGCACTGCGAGGGGTGGTGAGGCCATCAGGCTCTAAGGTAGGACTCAATGCCTGCCCCCGTATCAGCGGCGGGGAATGGCCAGACTCAAACGCAAAGGCAACAGGAAATAATTCTTGTAAATTGTTGGGGCTTGAGCTCCTCACTGCACTCATCTTGTTCCACCTCCTGCAACAAAGAAAACATTGTAATACAGAGTAGCAACACAGAGAACATTCTAATACAGTGTACATTTGTGTATGTCATCTAATACATTTGTGTGTCATAAGCCTGGAACCCAGGGTTGGCGATTTTTTTGATTTTTTTAAAAAAATCAAAAAAATAAAAAATCAATGATTTTTTTGATTTTTTCATGATTTTTTTGATTTTTTTTATTTTTTCAGCTTTTTTGTCTTTTTTGAGGTGTTATTTTTTATGTTGCAATTAGCCTACTAACAATAACAGTATATGGATCATAATGGATGGCTAAAAAGGGCACTTATTGCCTTCAATAATGGCCAACAGGACAAGGTGGTGTTTACCATTTTGGGATTTTTGGGTAAACTATTATTGATCAGTCTATTCATTAGCTTTGTAAAGTTTGTATGGAGCAAGGTTATGAGCTAAATATTGACCATTTAACTGGCTTCAATATACAAAAACACTTCAGTAATGCAGATCTCCTAAACATTGAAGAGTCACATAACAGATAGGTAGTGAAATTAAATATTTTAATTAGAATACTTGTATTAGGGTGGAAAAACTTTCTAATTGCCTAAAAGGTCAATACAATCTCAACCTCTCAATATACAGGGTGGGGCAGAACCGATTGAGCAGTTTTGAGGTAAAATAAAAGAGTAATGGAGGTACATAAAGAAGGCAGTTTATTTTCCTAGAAGTTAGCATAACATACCATTTAGAATACTTATGTTTTGAAAACAATATCTGGAAGATGTGGGCTGTTAGCTGCAATACACTGTTGGAGTCGTTTTCAGAGGAGGGAGTAACCATGACAGTGAATTCCGATTGCTATGCTGCAATGTTGCAAAATTTCTTGCAGCACATGATGGAAAACATTGTTGAAATGAAGCATTGGGAGACGTGTGGTTCCAGCTGGATGGGGCTATAGCTCACACAGCTCGAATGTCACTCAATGTTTTGAAACGCATGTTTCCCGGACGTCTGGTGTCTCAGAGGGGTGATTTACAGTGGCCTGCGAGGTCACCTGATTTGAGCATTTGTGATTTCTTTCTTTGGGGACATCTAAAAGAAAGGGGTTCAGAAGTCCCCCTCACACCCTACTACAGCTAAGGGGAGGGATTATTGCAGCAGAGGTTATGGCCATACCTCGCCATATGTGTGAACATGCTGTAGGAAACTTCCGAGAACAACTCCAACAGTGTGTTACAGCTAACAAACCCCATCTTCCTGATATTGTTTTCAAAACATAAGTATTTTAAATGGTATGTTATGTTAATCATGAGAAAAATAAACTTTCTTCTTTATGTACCTCCGTTACTCTTTTATTTTGCCTCAAAACTGTACAATCAGTTCTGCCCCATCCTGTATAAGCTAGCTAACACATTTAAATTGTATATTGTAATCAATATAAAACAAATAGCCAAATAGTTAAGACTACTTATAGCCTTATAAGAATTAGCTAAGCTGCTAGCTACGTACAATGTATTGCAGTATTGCACTCTTGATGCCTCTGTACCAAAAACATTCAATTTATTGGAACCTAATATACACTAAAGGCAACATGTTTATATACCAATTTGTCATTCATAGTACATTTATACTAAATCTTGAATAACAATACCTCAATATAAATTAAAGACTGCCACTCAATATTTTTAAATATATGAAAAAATCAAAAAAATCGAAAAAATCGAAAAAATCAAAAAAATCATGATTTTTTTATAAAAAAATCAAGTGATTTAATCACATGATTTAATCATTTTGATTTAATCATTGCCAACCCTGCTGGAACCACAAATATATAGGGGATGATGGGGTGCATATCCAGGATACTAATGCGTCACAATATATAGCTGATGCTGGGGCATGAACCCAGGAAACTTATGGCACCACAATATATAGGGGCTGTTGTGGCACATATCTAAGATACTTATGACATCATAAATATACAAGGGCTGTTGGAGCACATATCCAGGATACTTATTTTGTTGGTATATAGCCTGGATTAAAACATTTATCATTGGTGGGAGAATAGCATGGCATTGCAATGTTGGGAGGGAAAGGATTCATGAAAAATTTAATTCAGATTTTGAATTAGTATAAATTTGGGGAAGAACATATCTTTCTTTAACTTGGATATGTTAAATTAATTCTGGATCTAACATATAGCAGGATTCCTAACTATCATAAATGTTGTAGATGTGCTTTCATACAACAATTTCTTCTTATGCACTAATTATATAGTTTCTCTTGAATTGCTGAAAGTTCAAAAGAAAATTCCTCTACTAATAATGTGGAGTATAGTCAGATGGGGTAAGACAGGACCGAAATCACTAACAAGCATGTAGCATCTATACCATGAATAAATAAAAAACCCTAAACCTATCACAAGGTGTAGTTATGCAATGGGCTTCTAAGCTACAACTCAGACTTTCTGCATACAACAGAGTTTTCTGTACAGATTAAAAAAAGTGAGCTGGTCCCATCTTACCCCACTGGGGTAAGATGGGACCGGGCATGGGGTAAGACAGGACCAACAGGTAATTCTTGTGTTACAAGGTTTTTAATAAAAGTACAAACCTGATATTCAATATTATCAATCTAGAAACACATTATTTGATTACACAACCACTTGTTACTGTTTTGT